>NW_024718545.1:0-147270 GCF_018991925.1 Homarus americanus
TGTTATACTCATGATCAGGGAATTTGTTATACTCGGATCAGGGGACTTTTTGTTATACTTGATCAGGGGATTTTATTATAACTGATCATCAGGGACTTTTGTTATACTCGATCAGGGGACTTTTTATTATAATTGATCAGGGGACTTTTGTTATACTCGATCAGGGAATTTGTTATGTACAGAACAGGGACTTTGTTATACCTGAGCAGGGGACTTTTATTATAATCGATCAGGGACTTTGTTATAATTTCGATCAGGAATTTGTTATACTCGATCAGGGGACTTTGTTATACTCGATCAGGAGACTTTATTATAATCGAGATCAGGGATTTTATTATAATCGATCAGGACTTTTGTTATATTTCTTGATTATGGACTTTATTATACTCGATCAGGGGACTTTATTATACCCGATCAGGGACTTTTTATTATACTCGATCAGGGGACTTTATTATACCTCGATCAGGACTTTATTATATTCGATCAGGGACTTTTATTATACTCGGGATCAGGGGACTTTATTATAATCGATCAGGGACTTTTTTGTTATACTCGATCAGGGGACTTTATTATACCTGATCAGGCGACTTGTTATACTCGATTAGGGAACTTGTTATACCTGATCAGGGACTTTGGTTATACTCGATCAGGGACTTTTGTTACTCGATCACGGGACTTTATTATACTCGATCAGGGACTTGCTATACCCGGATCAGGAGCGCCGGTTATAGTCGATCAGGGGACTTTATTATACCCGATCACGGACTTTGTTATACTCGATCAGGGGACTTTATTATAATCGATCAGGGACCTTGTTATACCTGGATCAGGGACTTTATTATATTCGATCAGGGACTTTTGTTGGCACTTTAGATCAGGGGACTTATTATAACGATCAGGGACTTTTGTTATACCTGATCAGGGACTTTATTATACTCGATCAGGCGTTTTATTACACCAGATCAGGGACTTTGTTATACTCGGGATCAGGTAATTTTGTTATACTCGATCAGGGGACTTTGTTATACTCGATCGTGATTTTGTCGACGATGAGCATATGACCGTCGACGAAAGTTTCCTAATGATATACGGCAAAAGAGAGTACATATTCAGGCTTTTCATGACGTTAGTATCTCCAAGCTGAGATATAGAGATAATTTTAAATTTATAATACATGAATTTTTAGCGAGAGTAAGTGAAACGTGGCTGCCAATTCGCTGTCTTAGACTTTTTCACGGTCTGAGTCCCGTGTGTAGCTTATTGATAGGATCTTCAATGAAAGTAAACTCATCGTCCCTCTACTAGAAATATTTTTGTGTGATATTAATTTTTTTATATCATATTTCTATTATCTGAGACATAATATCGTGGCCATGACGTTAGTATCTGCAGGCTGGAGGTTTACAGGTGAGAGAGAGAGATAGCTTAAATTTATAATACATGAATTTTTAGCGAGAGTAAGTGAAAACGGCTGCTCTCCCCACCGTAGAATTTTCATGCTCTGAGTCCTGTTTGTAGCTTATTGATAGATTTTCAATGAAAGTAAACTTAATGTCGCTTTACTGGAAATGTTTTTGTGTGACATTAATTTTGTTATACCATATCTATATTATCTGAGACATAATTCATAAAAGTCCTAAGCTCCATTACCAGTTATATAATAAATAAATGTCACAGGAAGTTGTGATGTTTCACACACCAGCATCACTCATGAAGATTATAGTGAAGTGTTGGTGAAGTTATGTTTTATATAATTTTAGTACTTTACCTGTACAATTATACTTTTATTATAACCATCCTCACATGTAAACAGGCTGATTAAACATATCTTGGAAAAACATGTGCTTTATATGTGTAATGAAGAGGTTGTCTTTGTGGTTGCAGTATTGTCACTACTCTCATGACATATAGTTTAGATGATAATTAACAGTATTCAAACACTTTCCTTTTGTGCTTAGCTTTTTTTCTAATTTATTCCTCAAAATATCTTCATATATTATTTCATGGTTTATTATTTGTTTCCATTTACTTCCACTCCCCATATCAATTTTTATATTTTTAATTCTTAGGGATGTCCTTTGTTGTGTGATGATTCTCTCTCTCTTCCAGCTAAGATGCTTACCTCTTCGTCTCCACGCAGTCAGTCACTTTCTACCGCTGCTGTTAATCACACGCCGGGCAATTGTTGGCATTTTCGTTTTCGCCTAATTGCTGCTATTAATCACATGTATGGCAATTGTTATTTATTTTTCGTTTTTGCCTCACTGCTGCAGTTAACTACATAAGGCAATTGTTATTTTTTCGTTTTTGCTACACTGGTTCCGTTAATCACGCGTAAGGCAATTGTTGCCATTTTTGTTTTAAAAACAATTTTGCCGCTAATTATACGTAGAAGCGTACCTGCTATTTTTTGTTTTGAAAAACACTGGTGTGTTGTTATTCGACTTTCTCCTGAAGTTCAATCTTGAATTAGTTCAGTAAATCAACCCAAGTAATTTGGCAGACCCGTCAATTGAGGTCATTCTTGAATGAGCAACAGTTAGTTTGTATGATTATCGCTCATTGCGCGGAGAAGCGATCACCGGTGATGGAAACTGACTCAAGAGTAAGAAGTAAGATGAGGTAGTAGAAAGAGAGGGAACCGGTCCCCTCACATTGGTGGCAAGTCCAAGAACCCGCCTCCCTCACACTGGTGTGCAGCTGGGATGTAATTTATGGTATCAAGGTCAGGAGGAATAAATGTGATACTGTGGGTAATTTCCGTGTTTAAATGTGAGCCGTAATAACCATTTCTCCGTGCATTTACCTAACCGTGTCACTGGAATTAATGAATATTTCAGAGTGCTAATAATATGTAATGGATATTTTTCCAGTTGTAAAGTATAGTGTACTCCCAGCCCAATTTTTTCGAGGTCATGGAAACAGTTCACGCAAATACTTTACTCGAGTCAGGTTAGAACGTGGGCCTCGAGAAAATTAGAAATCTATTTTAAAGTCAAGTGTACAGTAAATGTATTGAAAAGTGTCCGAGAACAGAGGTTAGCTTACCTAATTTTTTTTTGCAGTCTTTATGAAATCTGGAGAAAAGTAAGGTTGTATGCCAAGGCAATTTTTTTGGGTGCCTCTGCACTGGTACGGTAGCAATTGTTGAGTGTCACCAGTTACTTCTGTTATTTCAGACAAGGAGGGACACGGATCGTGTGCCGTGGTTACGAAAGCGTTGGGGACGTGTCGATTTCATAGAGTGTACCCGAAGGTCAATTATATTAAGGTTATGTAACTGTTATTTGTACTGGATATAATATGGGTGTAGTTGTTTTAATTTTTAATTGGAAGTAAGCTGTATATAAGTTGAGGTCAGAATCGCTAAGGATTCTTTGGTATAACCCTGTTGTGTTAGATACCCCGAGTATATTGTATTTTTTTGTATTGTTTCTATTAATATGATTTTTAGTGCATAGACATTAGTTTCAGGCAGTAGACTTATAGGGCAATGTCATTAAGTGTGTTTTATGTTTATTTGGAGATGTAACACGTGGTAATTTCAGCAATGGCTTTGGAGGACTCCTATGGTGATATGGATGAATCTTTTGAAAATTGATTGGTGAAAGTACATGCAAGGACTCTATTTGTGAGTAAAACAGAGTAAATTGTGAAGTGATAAGTGTTGAAATCATTGCAATTGAAAAGACGGCGAATATTTGTCGAGTACCGAGGATGAAGTCTCAGAAGTATTACTCTCTTATTTTGTGAAAGTGACACTGGGTAATGGAAATGCGATTCTCTTTAAGTTTGATTTGTTAGAGTACAGTGTAATTCTGGAAGAGTTAATACAGTAAGTTGCACCTTTACAGTGATTGACACAATAACAAGTATCATTGTCTTTGAGGGGGCACAGTAAGTTTGTTCTGGAAAGTGACAACAAAGTAGAAATTCACATTTCAGTATTATCACTAGGGTAATGAATAATAAGTTGCGTAGCAATTTGTGCAATAATTTTGTCAAGCGGGTTCTAATGCATTAGAAGGACAAAGAAAGGTGCAATACATTTGTGTTGAAAGTGTGCACTGTGTCCGTGTTGTTTAGCACAGTGAGCAGGTTGTGACCTCCAGGCACGACGGCCGTCACAAGAGAACAATTCAGGGCAGTCAGCCCAGAACCTGTGTCCAGTAAGTTGATGTGTGGAGACATGTTCATTCTCAGGAATGACACCTGTGCGTACAGTATAGTGTAATTCTGTGCCAAATTTTATCGAGGTCAAGGGAAACAGTTCACGGCAAATAGTTTACTGGGAGTTAGGTTAGAACGGGCCTCGAGAAAATTAGAAATCTATTTTAAAGTCAAGGTACAGTAAAATGTATTGAAATTTGACCGAGAACAGAGGTTAGCTATCTAATATTTTTTGCATTCTTTTTTGTGAAATCTGAGAAAAGGTTGGTTGTGGCGTTAAGGTAAATTTTTTTTGGGTGCCTCTCTGCACTGGCACGGGTAGCAATTGTTGCGTGTCACTGAAGTTAATATCTGCTATTTACAGACAAGGAGGGACACCGACGTGTGCCGTGGTTACGAGCGTTGGGGACGGTGTCGATTAACGAGTGTACCGAAGGCTGGTAATTATATTAAGGTTATGTAATGGTGTTATTTGTAATTGACATAATATGGGTGTAGTTGTTTTAATTATAATTGTGCTGTTTAGTTATAAGTTGAGGTCAGAATTGCAAGTGAATTTATCGCATAACCTGTGTTGTATTAGACAATTCTAGCATATTGTATTTTTTTGTATTGTTTCTATTAGTATGATTTTAGTGCATAGAGCATTAGTTTCTAGCAGTGTGACTTATAGCATGTCATTGGGCGTTTTATGTTTATTCTGAGATGTAATACGTGTATACTCAGCAATGGCTTTGGAGGACTCTATGGTGATATGGATGGAATCTTTGAAATTGATTGCGAAAGTACATGTAAGGACCCCCATTTGTGAGTAAAAACAGAGTAAATTGTGAAGGATAAGTGTTGAAAATTATTGTAAATTGAAAGACGGTGAATATTTGTCGAGCATCGAGGGACAGTCTCGTAAAAGTATTACTCTTTATTTTGGTGAAAAGTGTGACACTCGGTAATGGAAATGCGTGATTCTTTTAAGTTTGATTTGTTAGGGAGTACAGTGTAATTCTGGGAATAAGTTAATAAGTAAGCGTAATCTTTACAGTGATTGACAATAACAAGTATTATTGTCTTTGAGGGGCACAGTAAGTTTGTCTTGAAAAGGACAACAAAGTAGAAATTCACATTTCAGTATTATCACTAGGGTACGAATAATAAGTTGCGTAGCAATTTGTGCAATAATTTTGAGCCATGTTCTAATGTATTAGAAGGACAGTTAGGCAGCACACATTTGTGTTTGAAAGTGTGCACTGTGTCCGTGTTGTGTAGTATAGTGAGTAGTTGTGACTCCAGGCATGATGGCCAGCCACAAGAGAACAATTCAGGGCAGTCAGCTCAGAACTCTGTGTCCAGTAAGTTGATGTGTGGAGACATGTTCATTCTCAGGAATGACACTCCAGTGTACAGTATAGTGTAATTCTGTGCCAAATTTTTTTGGAGGTCATGGAAACAGTTCACGGCAATAGTTTACTGGGAGTTAGGTTAGAACGTGGGCTTCGAGAAAATTAGAAATCTATTTTTAAAGTCAAGGTACAGTAAAATGTATTGAAATTCTACCGAGAACAGAGGTTAGCTTATCTAATTTTTTTTGCATTCTTTGTGAAATTGAGAAAAGTGTTGGCTATGCCAAGGTAAATTTTTTTTTGGGTGCTTCTCTGCACTGGTACGTAGCACTATTGCGTGTCACTCGAGCATTACCCGTTATTTACAGAGTCATGAGGACACCGATCGTGCCGTGTTACGAGTTGCTAGACGGTAAGCGTCGATTTCGAGTGTACCGGAAGGCCATAATTATATTAAGGTTATGTACGGTGTTATTTGTAATTGACATAATATGGGTGTAGTTGTTTAATTTAATTGGAAGTGTTTTAGTTATAAGTTGAAGTCAGAATTGCAAGTGAATCTTGATTGGTATAACCTGCAAGTTGTGTTACATAACGACTATATTGTATTGTTTCTATTATATGATTTTTAGTGCATAGAGCATTAGTTTCAGCAGTGTAGACTTATAGGCAATGTCATTATGTGTTTTTATGTTTATTTGAGATGTAATATGTATAATTTCAGCAATGGTTTTGAGGACTCTATGGTGATATGGACGGAATCTTTGAAAATTGATTGGTGAAAGTACATGTAAGGACCCCATTTGTGAGTACAACAGAGCAAATTGTAAGTGATAAGTGCTGAAATCATTGCAATTGAAAAGACGGCGAATATATGTCGAGTACCGAGGGGACAGTCTTGCAAAGCGTTATCACTTTTATTTTGTGAAAGTGATATCTGTAATGGAAATGTGTGACTGTTTTTTTAAGTTTGATTTGTTAGGAGTACAGTGTAATTCCGAAAGAGTTAATACAGTGTTGCAACTCACAGTGATTGACAATAAAAGTACCATTGTCTTTGAGGGGGTACAGTAAGTTTGTCTTTGGAAAAGTGATAAGCAACAAAGGCACATGTTCACATTTCAGTATTATTGTAGGGATGAGTACAGGTAGTTCTGTTATAACGCGATAATTGTGTTCTTGTAAAATATTGTGTTATTGAAAATCGTGTAATTGAAATAATAACAGGGCTTATGGAGAAAATATGGTTAGGTGTGGACACTGAAATCGAAAAATTTAGTAGTTAGCTCAATACAAAGGATAGCACAGTCTAAATAAATGTTACATTCATATTCAATAATGAAATCATACAGTAAATGTAATACTCTTACTTGATGGGGGAGAAGGGAGATTTTGAGGTTGAATAACATCGCTTTTTTCTTCAAGTGTTATATCCCTTCTTTCAGATCATCAATGGGGAATTCTATCACCAGAACGCTTCTTGTTGATTTTCTTTACTATTCATAGTTAATACGTATCACAAAATTGGAGGAACAGTAAGCAAAAAATTGCATTATAGCAAACAAGCATTCGCGTTATACAAATATCACCTTAATTCAAATCGCGTCAGAGCAAATTGCGTCATCAAAACACGCTATAGCAGAAATCACCGTGAATAAGTTGGGCGAGTAATTTGTGCAATAATTTTGAGCCAAGGGTTCTCATGTATTAGAAGGATAGTTAGGCAGTAATCCACGAAGCGGAAAGTGCGCACTGTGCCTTGTTGTGTACAGTGAGTAGTTAGGACTCCTGGGTAATGATGGCTGTCACAAGAGAACACCAGGCAGTCAGCCCAGAACCTCTGTTCAGTAAGTTGATGTGTGGAGACATGTTCATTCTCAGAATGACACCCAGTGTACAGTATAGTGTACCCTGTGTCAAATTTTTCGACGCCACGAAACAGTTCACGGCAAATACTTTACTCTCGAGTCAGGTTAGAACGTGGGCCTTTATGAAAAATAAAGAAATCTATTTTAAAGTCAAGTGTACAGAAAAGGCATTGAAAATTGACTGGAGATCAGAGGTTAATACCTAATTTTTTTTTTGCAGTCTTGTGAAATTTCAGAAAAGTGTTATTGTGTTAAGGTACCTTTTTTGGGTGCCTTCTGCACTGGCACGGAAAGCAATTGTTGCGTGTCACTCGAGTTAATACCTGTTATTTACAGATTGCTGAGGACGCCGACGTGCTGTGTTACGAAGCGCTATGATCGGCGCCGATTAATGAGGCAATGAAGGCCGTAATTATATTAAGGTTATGTAACGGTGTTATTTGTAATTGACATAATATGGGTGTAGTTGTTTTAATTTTAATTGGAAGTGTTTTAGTTATAAGTTGAGGTCAGAATTGGGTAAGTGAATTTATCGGTATAACCCGTGTTGTGTTAGATACCCGAGTATATTGTATTTTTTTGTATTGTTTCTATTAGTATGATTTTTAGTGCATAGAGCATTAGTTTCTAGCAGTGTAGACTTACAGGCAATGTCATTAAGTGTGTTTTATGTTTATTTGAGATCTAATACATGTATAATTTCAGCAATGGCTTTGAGGACTCTATGGTGATATGGACGCAATCTTTGAAAATTGATTGGTGAAAGTACATGTAAGGACCCCCCATTTGTGAGTACAACAGAGTAAATTGTGAAGTGATAAGTGTTGAAATCATTGCATTGAAAAGACGGTGAATATTTGTCGAGTACCGAGGGGACAGTCTCGTAAAGTATTACCACTTTATTTTGTGAAAGTGACACTCGGTAATGGAAATGCGTGATTCTCTTTTAAGTTTGATTTGTTAGAGTATAGTGTAATTCCGGAAGAGTTAATACAGTGTTGCACCCTACAGTGATTGACAATAACAAGTAGCATTGCCTTTGAGGGGGCACAGTAAGTTTGTCTTGAAAGTGATAACAAAGTACAAGTTTTAATGTCCCTTGCTGTGTTTCATTCTGATGTCGCTTTTACCTTTTGCTTGTTCCTATTGTGTCCAAGTAGAATCAAAGTCTATTTCCTTGTTTGAAGATGCTGAATCTGAATCTGGGCGACTTGATTTGTCAATGTTTCTAACTTGTTCAGGTTCATAATTTTAGTTGTGACTTTATTTCTTTTATATTATTACTGCTATTTGATATAGTGTTTCTTTTTTATACTAGTTGATCATTGTCCAACCAAATTCTATTCATGTGGGATCAAGGTAAGCAGCATTGTAAGATTTTGTTATTCAACAATACATTCTCTGTTCTTTTCATTGAAGATATAATGCCCTCAGCGTTTAATCCTGTACTTTTGTTCAGCTGGTATTTCCACTCCAATAAAAATGTACCAGGTGTTAGATCCTCAGCTTGTAGTTTCTTGGTAGCAGCAAAAGGGTGAGAGAGTAGATTTTAACTGTCACCCGGTTCCACTGGGTTTCAGTGAGTGAAACACGTTCATTATCGAGGTCTTGAAGATAGCCTCTTAGTTCGAGCAGACGATTAATCGTCATGTAGGTAATCCCCTAGCGTGTTGTTTGTTGTAAGATGGGGACTTTTCCTGCCCGTCTCTTTAAAATAGCTTCTATTTTGGGGGTTCGGGCTGCAACCGATACTTGTCTCACTTTTGCAATCAGAGTAGTTGCGTGACGTTCCGATAATCCGTCTCTTATCGCTAGTTGCAACGTATGCACAGCACAACGCTTGTCCCGAATGGGGAACAGCTTGGCTGTTGCCTCAACCATGTCATCTATAACTTATTTTTCTCTTCTGGTCGTGTTATGTCCGTGTCAACATTATGTATGGATATTTCATCCATTTCCTCTCTGAGCACTCTACTACTTTCTTCAGGGGATCGGTTTAGTTTTTTGATTGTGCTTATCATGTTTGAGGCATTATCTGTTATAATACACAACAGTTGTTATTTTTTAATATAAAAATTTTCTAAAACTTCCTCAACTAAGATTTGTAGATGTTTGCTGGTTTGATGTGCTTGTGTATCCTTGACTGCCAATGTTTGAGTGACAGGTTTGTTATTTGCCTCAACAAATCTTACATTAATAGCAAAATAATTGAGTCTGTGCTGAGTGCATCCATACATTTTAATATACACAAAGTTGTCTTTTTTTTTATTTCTAAGCTGTTCTTTCTGATTTTTGTTTGTTGTAATTACCAATTTCCTAATGCTTACTGTATCTAGGGAAATTCCAAGTTTTTTTTATATTTCTCCAGGCAAGTTAAGGAATGCTGGCTGTGAAAAGAAAGACCGGATTACTGTTGTTCACCATCATTTTGGTTATGTTCTTTTTGAACTTCTCTGATGTCATTGTTATTGTGACTTTGTCAGTTTTGATGAATTTCGTTTTCTGTGTTTGTTCTCCACCAGAAATTGCTCTTTTGTCTGAGGTAGATGTAATGTTTGTACTCTTATGTTTCTTGAATACAGCTTCTAGTACTGCAGGATGAAAGTGCTGCAAATGCCTCTTTAAATTGGATGCTCGCGAAGGTGAATTTTTTTTCCGAACCAGCGAAACTACCGATTTTGGCATCACATACTTTCTCGCCGTCATCATCGCTCAGTAAACACCGACACCGATAATGTTTCCCATGTTCCGTAATTGTAAAGTGTTCAAAAACTTCGGAATTAATTTTCTTAAAAATATTTCTTGCCATTATGGGTAAGTATAAAGAGTTTATAAGATGTTTTAAATTTCTGACAAACAATCACTCACTATATAATCATTCTTCAACTCTCAGTGCCAAATAAAATACTGTATATGGCATATGCATCCTGTAAAGATAAGAAATGGGTCGCTTTAAAACGTCTTCGTAATCTCCGGAAATACCGTACCGGCGAATCTTGTAGTGCATATTCGAAAATTACATGAAATATTTTTGCGATTAGAAAAATATTAAACATTTTAAGTCCTTTTATATAGACTGTATAAACTTAATTATAAAGATAACAGATACTCAAATTTTCATCCCAGTGCCGAACAAGTGCAGTATAGCACCCCTTCCGTTTCATGTTTTCTATTATTACAGTTTATTTTACGGGACTTGTTCTTTCCTATGCAGATTATTATCTATTCTATTCATTTCACTAAAACCCTTTAATCCTTTTGAGTTTCAGCAAATTATACCACACAACTTTAAAAAGTCAACAAACTGTTAATGCTTTTTATGGGTGCTTAGACCGATCACATAAATTTAGATCCGATAGCCGTAAAACCGAGGAAAAACGATACGCCACTTGATCTAAAATACAACGAAGCAAATGAAAAAAATAATAGTAATACAAGGTTCACTTAATTTCACTGTAAGACATAGTGAGACAAATCTAAGTAAATTATTACCTTATAATGAGCATTCTGTTACTTTCATAGATTTTAACGTTCTTGAGTTTTGTTACTTTTGTGCGTCGATGACGAAGGCAGTCAAGGATACACAAGCACATCAAACCAGCAAACATCTACAAATCTTAGTTGAGGAAGTTTTAGAAAATTTTTATATTAAAAAATAACAACTGTTGTGTATTATAACAGATAATGCCTCAAACATGATAAGCACAATCAAAAAACTAAACCGATCCCCTGAAGAAAGTAGTAGAGTGCTCAGAGAGGAAATGGATGAAATATCCATACATAATGTTGACACGGACATAACACGACCAGAAGAGAAAAATAAGTTATAGATGACATGGTTGAGGCAACAGCCAAGCTGTTCCCCATTCGGGACAAGCGTTGTGCTGTGCATACGTTGCAACTAGCGATAAGAGACGGATTATCGGAACGTCACGCAACTACTCTGATTGCAAAAGTGAGACAAGTATCGGTTGCAGCCCGAACCCCCAAAATAGAAGCTATTTTAAAGAGACGGGCAGGAAAAGTCCCCATCTTACAACAAACAACACGCTAGGGGATTACCTACATGACGATTAATCGTCTGCTCGAACTAAGAGGCTATCTTCAAGACCTCGATAATGAACGTGTTTCACTCACTGAAACCCAGTGGAACCGGGTGACAGTTAAAATCTACTCTCTCACCCTTTTGCTGCTACCAAGAAACTACAAGCTGAGGATCTAACACCTGGTACATTTTTATTGGAGTGGAAAACGATGCTATACCAGTTGAACAAAAGTACAGGATTAAACGCTGAGGGCATTATATCTTCAATGAAAAGAACAGAGAATGTATTGCTGAATAACAAAATCTTGTTAGCTGCTGTTTACCTTGATCCCATGAATAGAATTTGGTTGGACAATGATCAAACTAGTATAAAAAAAGAAACACTATATCAAATAGCAGTACACATAAAAGAAATAAAGTCACAAACTAAAATTCATGAACCTGAACAAGTTAGAAACATTGACAAATCAAGTCGCTCAGATTCAGATTCAGCATCTTCAAACAAGGAAATAGACTTTGATTCCTACTTGGACACAATAGAACAAGCAAAGGTAAAGCGACATCAGAATGAAAACACAGCAGCGGTAGACATTAAAAATACAAACTTGTACTTTGTTATCACTTTTCAAGACAAACTTACTGTGCCCCCTCAAAGGCAATGATACTTGTTATTGTCAATCACTGTAGGGTGCAACACTGTATTAACTCTTCCAGAATTACACGGTACTCTAACAAATCAAACTTAAACGAAAATCACGAATTTCCATTACCGAGTGTCACTTTCACAAAATAAAGAAGTAATACTTTAAGAAACTGTCCCCTCGGTACTCGACAAATATTCACCGTCTTTTCAATTGCAATGATTTCAACAATTATTACTTCACAATTTACTCTCTTGTACTCACAAATGGGGAGTCCTTACATGTACTTTCACCAATCAATTTTCAAAGATTCCGTCCATATAACCATAGAATCCTCAAAGCCATTGCTGAAATTATACATGTATTAGATCTCAAATAAACATAAAACACACTTAATGACATTGCCTGTAAGTCTACACTGCTAGAAACTAATGCTCTATGCACTAAAAATCATACTAATACAAACAATACAAAAAAATACAATATACTCGGGTATCTAACACAAAACGGATTATGCCAATAAATTCACTTACCCAATTCTGACCTCAACTTATAACTAAAACACTTCCAATTAAAATTAAAACAACTACACCCATATTATGTCAATTACAAATAACAGTTACATAACCTTAATATAATTACGGCCTTCCGGTACACTCGGTAATCGACGCCGTCCGCAACGCTCGTAACACGGCACACGATCGGCGTCCCTCCTTGTCTGTAAATAACGGAGTATTAACTCGAGTGACACGCAACAATTGCTACCGTACCAGTGCAGAGAGGCACCCAAAAAAAATTTACCTTGGCATACAACCAACACTTTTCTGAAATTTCACAAGACTGCAAAAAAAAATTAGGTAGCTAACCTCTGATCTCAGTCAATTTTCAATACATTTTACTGTACACTTGACTTTAAAATAGATTTCTTATTTTCTCGAGGCCCACGTTCTAACCTGACTCCGAGTAAAGTATTTGCCGTGAACTGTTTCCGTGACGTCGAAAAAATTTGACACAGAATTACACTATACTGTACACTGGGTGTCATTCCTGAGAATGAACATGTCTCCACACATCAACTTACTGAACAGAGGTTCTGAGCTGACTGCCCTGAATTGTTCTCTTGTGACGGCCATCGTGCCCAGAGGTCACAACTACTCACTGTACTACACAACAAAGGCACAGTGCACACTTTCAAACACAAATGGATTACTGCCTAACTATCCTTCTAATACATGAGAACCCTTGGCTCAAAATTATTGCACAAATTACTACGCAACTTATTACGGTGATTTCTGCTATAACGCGTGTTTTGATGACGCGAATTTGCTCTGACGCGATTTATGAATTAGGAACGATATTTGTATAACGCGAATGCTTGTTTGCTATAATGCAATTTTTGCTTACTGTTTCTCCAATTTTGTGATACGTATTAACTGTGAATATAGTAAAGAAGAAAATCAACAAGAAGCGTTCTGGTGATAGAATTCCCGGTGATGATCGTAAAAGAAGGGATATAACACTTGAAGAAAAGCTTGATGTTATCAACCTCAAAATCACCCTTCTCCCCCATCAAGTAAAGTATTACATTTACTGTATGATTTCATTATTAGATATGAATGTAACATTTATTTAGACTGTGCTATCCTTTGTGTTAGGCTAACTACTAAATTTTTTCGATTTCGAGTAATCTACACCTAACCATATTTTCTCCATAAGCCCTGTTATTTCAATTACACGATTTTCAATAACACAATATTTTACAAGAACACAATTATCGCGTTATAACAGAACTACCTGTACTCATTACCCCTACTGATAATACTGAAATGTGAACATGTACTTTGTTATCACTTTTCAAGACAAACTTACTGTGCCCCCTCAAAGACAATGGTACTTTTTATTGTCAATCACTGTAGGTTGCAACACTGTATTAACTCTTTCGGAATTACACTGTACTCTAACAAATCAAACTTAAAAAACAGTCACACATTTCCATTACCGAATGTCACTTTCACAAAATAAAGTGATAATACTTTACGAGACTGTCCCCTCGGTACTCGACATATATTCGCCGTCTTTTCAATTGCAATGATTTCAACACTTATCACTTCACAATTTACTCTGTTGTACTCACAAATGAGGGGTCCTTACATGTACTTTCACCAATCAATTTTCAAAGATTCCGTCCATATCACCATAGAGTCCTCAAAACCATTGCTGAAATTATACACATATTACATCTCAAATAAACATAAAACACACTTAATGACATTGCCTATAAGTCTACACTGCTAGAAACTAATGCTCTATGCACTAAAAATCATACTAATAGAAACAATACAATATAGTCGGGTATGTAACACAACACGGGTTATACCGATAAATTCACTTACCCAATTCTGACTTCAACTTATAACTAAAACACTTCCAATTAAAATTAAAACAACTACACCCATATTATGTCAATTACAAATAACACCATTACATAACCTTAATATAATTATGGCCTTCCGGTACACTCGGAAATCGACACCGTCCCCAACGCTCGTAACACGGCACACGATCGGCGTCCCTCCTTGTCTGTAAATAACGGAGTATTAACTCGAGTGACACGCAACAATTGCTACCGTACCAGTGCAGAGAAGCACCCAAAAAAAATTTACCTTGGCATACAACCAACACTTTTCTCAGATTTCACAAAAGAATGCAAAAAAAATTAGATAGCTAACCTCTGTTCTCGGTCAAATTTCAATACATTTTACTGTACACTTGACTTTAAAATAGATTTCTAATTTTCTCGAAGCCCACGTTCTAACCTAACTCCCAGTAAACTATTTGCCGTGAACTGTTTCCATGACCTCGAAAAAATTTGGCACAGAATTACACTATACTGTACACTGGGTGTCATTCCTGAGAATGAACATGTCTCCACACATCAACTTACTGGACACAGGTTCTGAGCTGACTGCCCTGAATTGTTCTCTTGTGACGGCCATCATGCCTGGAGGTCACAACTACTCACTGTACTACACAACACGGACACAGTGCACACTTTCAAACACAAATGTATTACTGCCTAACTGTCCTTCTAATACATTAGAACCCTTGGCTCAAAATTATTGCACAAATTGCTACGCAACTTATTATTCATTACCCCTAGTGATAATACTGAAATGTGAATTTCTACTTTGTTGTCACTTTTCAAGACAAACTTACTGTGCCCCCTCAAAGACAATAATACTTGTTATTGTCAATCACTGTAGGGTGCAACACTGTATTAACTATTCCAGAATTACACTGTACTCTAACAAATCAAACTTAAAAGAGAATCACGCATTTCCATTACCGAGTGTCACTTTCACAAAATAAAGAGGTAATACTTTACGAGACTGTCCCCTCGGTACTCGACAAATATTCACCGTCTTTTCAATTGCAATAATTTCAACACTTATCACTTCACAATTTACTCTGTTTTACTCACAAATAGGGGGTCCTTACATGTACTTTCACCAATCAATTTTCAAAGATTCCATCCATATCACCATAGAGTCCTCAAAGCCATTGCTGAAATTATACACGTATTACATCTCAAATAAACATAAAACACACTTAATGACATTGCCTATAAGTCTACACTGCTAGAAACTAATGCTCTATGCACTAAAAATCATACTAATAGAAACAATACAAAAAAATACAATATACTCGGGTATCTAATACAACACGGGTTATACCGATAAATTCACTTACCCAATTCTGACCTCAACTTATAACTAAAACACTTCCAATTAAAATTAAAACAACTACACCCATATTATGTCAATTACAAATAACACCATTACATAACCTTAATATAATTATGGCCTTCCGGTACACTCGGTAATCGACACCGTCCCCAACGCTCGTAACACGGCACACGATCGGTGTCCCTCCTTGTCTGTAAATAACGGAGTATTAAATCGAGTGACACGCAACAATTGCTACCGTACCAGTGCAGAGAGGCACCCAAAAAAAATTTACCTTGGCATACAACCAACACTTTTCTCAGATTTCACAAAAGAATGCAAAAAATATTAGATAGCTAACCTCTGTTCTCGGTCAAATTTCAATACATTTTACTGTACACTTGACTTTAAAATAGATTTCTAATTTTCTCGAGGCCCACGTTCTAACCTAACTCCCAGTAAACTATTTGCCGTGAACTGTTTCCATGACCTCGAAAAAATTTGGCACAGAATTACACTATACTGTACACTGGGTGTCATTCCTGAGAATGAACATGTCTCCACACATCAACTTACTGGACACAGGTTCTGAGCTGACTGCCCTGAATTGTTCTCTTGTGACGGCCATCGTGCCTGGAGGTCACAACTACTCACTGTACTAAACAACACGGACATAGTGCACACTTTCAAACACAAATGTATTACTGCCTAACTGTCCTTCTAATACATTAGAACCCTTGGCTCAAAATTATTGCACAAATTGCTACGCAACTTATTATTCATTACCCCTAGTGATAATACTGAAATGTGAATTTCTACTTTGTTGTCACTTTTCAAGACAAACTTACTGTGCCCCCTCAAAGACAATGATACTTGTTATTGTCAATCACTGTAGGGTGCAACACTGTATTAACTCTTCCAGAATTACACTGTACTCTAACAAATCAAACTTAAAAGAGAATCACGCATTTCCATTACCGAGTGTCACTTTCACAAAATAAAGAGGTAATACTTTACGAGACTGTCCCCTCGGTACTCGACAAATATTCGCCGTCTTTTCAATTGCAATGATTTCAACACTTATCACTTCACAATTTACTCTGTTTTACTCACAAATAGGGAGTCCTTACATGTACTTTCACCAATCAATTTTCAAAGATTCCATCCATATCACCATAGAGTCCTCAAAGCCATTGCTGAAATTATACACGTATTACATCTCAAATAAACATAAAACACACTTAATGACATTGCCTATAAGTCTACACTGCTAGAAACTAATGCTCTATGCACTAAAAATCATATTAATAGAAACAATACAAAAAAATACAATATACTCGGGTATCTAACACAACACGGGTTATACCGAGAAATTCACTTAACCAATTCTGACCTCAACTTATAACTAAAACACTTCCAATTAAAATTAAAACAACTACACCCATATTATATCAATTACAAATAACAGTTACATAACCTTAATATAATTACGGCCTTCGGGTACACTCTGAAATCGACACCGTCCCCAACGCTCGTAACACGGCACACGATCCGTGTCCCTCCTTGTCTGTAAATAACGAAGTATTAACTCGAGTGACACTCAACAATTGCTACCGTACCAGTGCAGAGAGGCACCCAAAAAAAATTTACCTTGGCATACAACCAACACTTTTCTCAGATTTCATAAAAGACTGCAAAAAAAAAATTAGGTAGCTAACCTCTGTTCTCGGACACTTTTCAATACATTTTACTGTACACTTGACTTTAAAATAGATTTCTAATTTTCTCGAGGCCCACGTTCTAACCTGACTCCGAGTAAAGTATTTGCCGTGAACTGTTTCCATGACCTCGAAAAAATTGGGCACAGAATTACACTATACTTTACACTGGAAAAATATCCATTACAATATTATTAGCACTCTGAAATATTCATTAATTCCAGTGACACGGTTAGGTAAATGCACGGAGAAATGGTTATTACGGCTCACATTTAAACACGGAAATTACCCACAGTATCACATTTATTCCTCCTGACCTTGATACCATATAAATTACATCCCAGCTGCACACCAGTGTGAGGAGGCGGGTTCTTGGACTTGCCACCAATGTGAGGGGACCGGTTCCCTCTCTTTCTACACCACCCTCATCTTACTTCTTACTCTTAGTCAGTTCCATCACCGGTGATCGCTACTCACGCAATGACGATAATCACATACAAACTAACTGTTACTCATTCAAAGATGACCCTCAGTTGACAAAAGGTCTGCCAAATTACTTGGGTTGATTTACACAGACTAATTCAAGATTGAACTTCCCAGGAGAAAGTCGAATAACAACACACCAGTGTTTTTCAAACAAAAAATAGCAACGATTGCCTTACGTATAATTAACGGCAGGGGTGTTTTTGAAACAAAAAATGGCAACAATTGCCTTACGCGTGATTAACGGAACCAGTGTAGCAAAAACGAAAAATAGTAACAATTGCCTTACATGTGGTTAACTGCAGCAGTGAGGCAAAAACGAAAAATGGTAACAATTGCCATACATGTGATTAATGGCAGCAATTAGGCGAAAACGAAAAATGCCAACAATTGCCCGACGTGTGATTAACGGCAGCGGTGAAAGTGACTGACTGCGTGGAGACGAAGAGGTAAACATCTTAGCTGGAAGAGAGAGAATCATCACATAGCAAAGGACATCCCTAAGGGTAAAGTAAAGTGATATGGGGTAAGAGTAAATGAAACAAATAATAAACCATGAAATAATATGAAGATATTTTGAGGAATAAATTAGAAAAAAAAGCTAAGCACAAAGGAAAGTGTTTGAATACTGTTAATTATCATCTAAACTATGTCCCATGAGAGTAGTGACAATACCTGTACACAGACAACCCTCTTCATTACACATATCTATCGCTTTAATGTTTTCAAGATATGTTTAATCAGCCTGTTTACATGTGAGGGATGGTTATAATAAGGTATAATTGTACAGGTAAAGTACACAAATTATATAAAACATAACTTCACCAACACTTCACTATAATCTTCATGAGTGATACTAACAATTGTGTGAAACATCACAACTTCCTGTGACATTTATTTATTATATAACTGGTAATGGAGCTTAGGACTTTTATGAATTATGTCTCAGATAATATAGATATGGTATAACAAAATTAATGTCACACAAAAACATTTCCAGTAAAGCGACATTAAGTTTACTTTCAGTGAAAATCTATCAATCGCTACAAACAGGACTCAGAGCATGAAAAATTCTACGGTGGGAGGCAGCCACGTTTCACTTACTCTCGCTAAAAAATTCATGTATTATAAATTTAAGCTATCTCTCTCTCTCACCTGTAAACCTCAGCCTGCAGATACTAACGTCATGGCCTGATATTATGTCTCAGATAATAGAAATATGATATAAAAAAATTAATATCACACAAAAATATTTCTAGTAGAGGGACATTAAGTTTACTTTCATTGAAGATCTATCAATCGCTACACACGGGACTCAGACCGTGAAAAAGTCTAAGGCAGGTGGCAGCCACGTTTCACTTACTCTCGCTAAAAATTCATGTATTATAAATTTAAGGTATCTCTATATCTCAGCTTGGAGATACTAACGTCATGGCCTGGTATATACTCTCTTTGCCGTATATCGTGGGAAACTCGTCGACGGTCATATGCTCATCGTCGACAAAATCCCCCGATCGAGTATAACAAAGTCCCCTGATCGAGTATAACAAAGTCCCCTGATCGAGTATAACAAAGTCCCCTGATCTAGTGTAATAAAACGCCTGATCGAGTATAATAAAGTCCCCTGATCGAGTATAACAAAGTCCCCTGATCGATTATAATAAAGTCCCCTGATCGAGTATAACAAAGTCCCCTGATCGAATATAATAAAGTCCCCTGATCGAGTATAACAAAGTCCCCTGATCGATTATAATAAAGTCCCCTGATCGAGTATAACAAAGTCCCGTGATCGAGTATAATAAAGTCCCCTGATCGACTATAACAAACTCCCCTGATCGAGTATAATAAAGTCCCCTGATCGAGTATAATAAAGTCCCGTGATCGAGTATAACAAAGTCCCCTGATCGAGTATAACAAAGTCCCCTGATCGAGTATAACAAAGTTCCCTAATCGAGTATAACAAAGTCGCCTGATCGAGTATAATAAAGTCCCCTGATCGAGTATAACAAAGTCCCCTGATCGATTATAATAAAGTCCCCTGATCGAGTATAACAAAGTCCCCTGATCGAATATAATAAAGTCCCCTGATCGAGTATAATAAAGTCCCCTGATCGAGTATAATAAAGTCCCCTGATCGAGTATAATAAAGTCCCCTGATCGAGTATAATAAAGTCCACTAATCAAGTATAACAAAGTCCCCTGATCGATTATAATAAAATCCCCTGATCGATTATAATAAAGTCTCCTGATCGAGTATAACAAAGTCCCCTGATCGAGTATAACAAATTCCCCTGATCGAGTATAACAAAGTCCCCTGATCGATTATAATAAAGTCCCCTGCTCGAGTATAACAAAGTCCCCTGTTCTAGTATAACAAATTCCCCTGATCGAGTATAACAAAGTCCCCTGATCGATTATAATAAAATCCCCTGATCAAGTATAACAAAGTCCCCTGATCGAGTATAACAAATTCCCCTGATCGAGTATAACAAAGTCCCCTATTCTAGTATAACAAATTCCCCTGATCGAGTATAACAAAGTCCCCTGATCGATTATAATAAAGTCCCCTAATCGAGTATAACAAAGTCCACTCATCGAGTATAACAAATTCCCTGATCGAGTATAACAAATTCCCCTGATCGAGTATAACAAAGTCCCCTGATCAAGTATAACAAAGTCCCCTGATCAAGTATAACAAAGTCCCCTGATCGAATATAACAAAGTCCCCTAATCGAGTATAACAAAGTCCCCTGATCGATTATAATAAAGTCCCCTAATCGAGTATAACAAAGTCCACTGATCGAGTATAACAAAGTCCCCTGATCAAGTATAACAAAGTCCCCTGATCAAGTATAACAAAGTCCCCTGATCGAATATAACAAACTCCCCTGATCGAGTATAACAACGTCCCCTGATCGAGTATAATAAATTCCCCTGAGCTGACTGCCCTGAATTGTTCTCTTGTGACGGCCATCATGCCTGGAGGTCACAACTACTCACTGTACTACACAACACGGGCACAGTGCACACTTTCAAACACAAATGAATTACTGCCTAACTGTCCTTCTAATACATTAGAACCCTTGGCTCAAAATTATTGCACAAATTACTACACAACTTATTACTCATTACCCCTAGTGATAATACTGAAATGTGAACTTGTACTTTGTTGTCACTTTTCAAGACAAACTTACTGTGCCCCCTCAAAGGCAATAGTACTTGTTATTATCAATCACTGTAGGGTGCAACACTGTATTAACTCTTCCAGAATTACACTGTACTCTAACAAATCAAACTTAAAAGAGAATCACGAATTTCCATTACCGAGTGTCACTTTCACAAAATAAAGAGATAATACTTTACGAGACTGTCCCCTCGGTACTCGACAAATATTCACCGTCTTTTCAATTGCAATGATTTCAACACTTATCACTTCACAATTTACTCTGTTGTACTCACAAATGAGGGGGTCCTTACATGTACTTTCACCAATCAATTTTCAAACATTGCATCCATATCACCATAGAGTCCTCAAAGCCATTGCTGAAATTATACATGTATTACATCTCAAATAAACATAAAACACACTTAATGACATTGCCTGTAAGTCTACAATGCTAGAAACTAATGCTCTATGCACTAAAAATCATACTAATAGAAACAATACAAAAAAATACAATATACTCGGGAATTTAACACAACACGGGTTATACCGATAAATTCACTTACCCAATTCTGACCTCAACTTATAACTAAAACACTTCCAATTAAAATTAAAACAACTCCACCCATATTATGTCAATTACAAATAACACCGTTACATAACCTTAATATAATTACGGCCTTCCGGTACACTCACAAATCGACACTGTCCACAACACTCGTAACACGGCACGTGATCGGTGTCCCTCCTTGTCTGTAAATAACGGAGTATTAACTCGAGTGACACGCAACAATTGCTACCGTACCAGTGCAGAGAGGCATCCAAAAAAAATTTACCTTGGCATACAACAAACACTTTTCTGAAATTTCACAAAAGAATGCAAAAAAAAATTAGGTAGCTAACCTCTGTTCTCGGACACTTTTCAATACATTTTACTGTACACTTGACTTTAATATAGATTTCTAATTTTCTCAAAGCCCACGTTCTAACCTAACTCCGAGTAAAGTATTTGCCGTGAACTGTTTCCGTGACCTCGAAAAAATTTGGCACAGAATTACACTATACTGTACACTGGGGGTCATTCCTGAGAATGAACATGTCTCCACACATCAACTTACTGGACACAGGTTCTGAGCTGACTGCCCTAAATTGTTCTCTTGTGACGGCCATCGTGCCTGGAGGTCACAACTACTCACTGTAATACACAACACGGGCACAGTGCACACTTTCAAACACAAATGGATTACTGCCTAACTGTCCTTCTAATACATGAGAACCCTTGGCTCAAAATTATTGCACAAATTACTACGCAACTTATTACGGTGATTTCTGCTATAACGCGTGTTTTGACGACGCGAATTTGCTCTGACGCGATTTATGAATTAGGAACGATATTTGTATAACGCGAATGCTTGTTTGCTATAACGTGATTTTTGCTTACTATTTCTCCAATTTTGTGGTATTAACTGTGAATATGGTAAAGAAGAATATCAACAAGAAGCATTCTGGTGATAGAATTCCCGGTGATGATCGTAAAAGAAAGGATATAACACTTGAACAGAAGCTCAATTTTATCAACCTCAAAATCACCCTTCTCACCCATCAAGTTACATTCATATTTTTTCAAGGTAAACTGTTACATTTACTGTATGATTTCATTATTAGATATGAATGTAACATTTATTTAGACTGTGCTATCCTTTGTGATAGGCTAACTACTAAATTTTTTCGATTTCGAGTAATCTACACCTAACCCTATTTTCTCCATAAGCCCTGTTATTTCTATTACGCGATTTTCAATAACACGATATTTTACAGGAACACAATTATCGCGTTATAGCAGAACTACCTGTACTCATTACCCCTAGTGATAATACTGAAATGTGAACTTGTACTTTGTTGTCACTTTTCAAAACAAACTTACTGTGCCCCCTCAAAGGCAATGGTACTTGTTATTGTCAATCACTGTAGATTCCAACACTGTATTAACTCTTTCGGAATTACACTGTACTCTAACAAATCAAACTTAAAAAACAATCACACATTTCCATTACCGAATGTCACTTTCACAAAATAAAGTGGTAATACTTTACGAGACTGTCCCCTCGGTACTCGACAAATATTCGCCGTCTTTTCGATTGCAATGATTTCGACACTTATCACTTCACAATTTACTCTGTTGTACTCACAAATGGGGGATCCTTACATGTACTTTCACCAATCAATTTTCAAAGATTGCATCCATATCACCATAGAGTCCTCAAAACCATTGCTGAAATTATACATGTATTAGATTTCAAATAAACATAAAACACACTTAATGACATTGCCTGTAAGTCTACACTGCTAGAAACTAATGCTCTATGCACTAAAAATCATACTAATAGAAACAATACAATATAGTCGGGTATCTAACACAACACGGGTTATACCGATAAATTCACTTACCCAATTCTGACTTCAACTTATAACTAAAACACTTCCAATTAAAATTAAAACAACTACACCCATATTATGTCAATTACAAATAACACCATTACATAACCTTAATATAATTATGGCCTTCCGGTACACTCGGAAATCGACAACGTCCCCAACGCTCGTAACACGGCACACGATCGGTGTCCCTCCTTGTCTGTAAATAACGCAGTATTAACTCGAGTGACACGCAACAATTGCTACCGTACCAGTGCAGAGAGGCACCCAAAAAAAATTTACCTTGGCATACAACCAACACTTTTCTCAGATTTCACAAAAGAATGCAAAAAAAATTAGATAGCTAACCTCTGTTCTCGATCAAATTTCAATACATTTTACTGTACACTTGACTTTAAAATAGATTTCTAATTTTCTCGAGGCCCACGTTCTAACCTAACTCCCAGTAAACTATTTGCCGTGAACTGTTTCCATGACCTCGAAAAAATTTGGCACAGAATTACACTATACTGTACACTGGGTGTCATTCCTGAGAATGAACATGTCTCCACACATCAACTTACTGGACACAGGTTCTGAGCTGACTGCCCTGAATTGTTCTCTTGTGACGGCCATCATGCCTGGAGGTCACAACTACTCACTGTACTACACAAATGGATTACTGCCTAACTGTCCTTCTAATACATTAGAACCCTTGGCTCAAAATTATTGCACAAATTGCTACGCAACTTGTTATTCATTACCCCTAGTGATAATACTGAAATGTGAATTTCTACTTTGTAGTCACTTTTCAAGACAAACTTACTGTGCCCCCTCAAAGACAATGATACTTGTTATTGTCAATCACTGTAGGGTGCAACACTGTATTAACTCTTCCAGAATTACACTGTACTCTAACAAATCAAACTTAAAAGAGAATCACGCATTTCCATTACCGAGTGTCACTTTCACAAAATAAAGAGGTAATACTTTACGAGACTGTCCCCTCGGTACTCGACAAATATTCGCCGTCTTTTCAATTGCAATGATTTCAACACTTATCACTTCACAATTTACTCTGTTTTACTCACAAATAGGGGGTCCTTACATGTACTTTCACCAATCAATTTTCAAAGATTGCATCCATATCACCATAGAGTCCTCAAAGCCATTGCTGAAATTATACACGTATTACATCTCAAATAAACATAAAACACACCTAATGACATTGCCTATAAGTCTACACTGCTAGAAACTAATGCTCTATGCACTAAAAATCATACTAATAGAAACAATACAAAAAAATACAATATACTCGGGTATCTAACACAACACGGGTTATACCGATAAATTCACTTACCCAATTCTGACCTCAACTTATAACTAAAACACTTCCAATTAAAATTAAAACAACTACACCCATATTATATCAATTACAAATAACAGTTACATAACCTTAATATAATTACAGCCTTCGGGTACACTCTGAAATCGACACCGTCCCCAACGCTCGTAACACGGCACACGATCCGTGTCCCTCCTTGTCTGTAAATAACGGAGTATTAACTCGAGTGACACTCAACAATTGCTACCGTACCAGTGCAGAGAGGCACCCAAAAAAAATTTACCTTGGCATACAACCAACACTTTTCTGAGATTTCATAAAAGACTGCAAAAAAAAATTAGGTAGCTAACCTCTGTTCTCGGACACTTTTCAATACATTTTACTGTACACTTGACTTTAAAATAGATTTCTAATTTTCTCGAGGCCCACGTTCTAACCTGACTCCGAGTAAAGTATTTGCCGTGAACTGTTTCCATGACCTCGAAAAAATTGGCCACAGAATTACACTATACTTTACACTGGAAAAATATCCATTACAAGATTATTAGCACTCTGAAATATTCATTAATTCCAGTAACACGGTTAGGTAAATGAAGGAGAAATGGTTATTACGGCTCACATTTAAACACGGAAATTACCCACAGTATCACATTTATTCCTCCTGACCTTGATACCATATAAATTACATCCCAGCTGCACACCAGTGTGAGGAGGCGGGTTCTTGGACTTGCCACCAATGTGAGGGGACCGGTTCCCTCTGTTTCTACACCACCCTCATCTTACTTACTTCTTACTCTTAGTCAGTTCCATCACCGGTGATCGCTACTCACGCAATGACGATAATCACATACAAACTAACTGTTACTCATTCAAAGATGACCCTCAGTTGACAAAAGGTCTGCCAAATTACTTGGGTTGATTTACACAGACTAATTCAAGATTGAACTTCCCAGGAGAAAGTCGAATAACAACACACCAGTGTTTTTCAAACAAAAAATAGCAACGATTGCCTTACGTATAATTAACGGCAGGGGTGTTTTTGAAAAAAAAAATGGCAACGATTGCCTTACGCGTGATTAACGGAACCAGTGTAGCAAAAACGAAAAATAGTAACAATTGCCTTACATGTGGTTAACTGCAGCAGTGAGGCAAAAACGAAAAATGGTAACAATTGCCATACATGTGATTAATGGCAGCAACTAGGCGAAAACGAAAAATGCCAACAATTGCCCGACGTGTGATTAACGGCAGCGGTGAAAGTGACTGACTGCGTCGAGACGAAGAGGTAAACATCTTGGCTGGAAGAGAGAGAATCATCACATAGCAAAGGACATCCCTAAGGGTAAAGTAAAGTGATATGGGGGAAGAGTAAATGAAACAAATAATAAACCATGAAATAATATGAAGATATTTTGAGGAATAAATTAGAAAAAAAAGCTAAGCACAAAGGAAAGTGTTTGAATACTGTTAATTATCATCTAAACTATGTCCCATGAGAGTAGTGACAATACCTGTACACAGACAACCCTCTTCATTACACATATCTATCGCTTTAATGTTTTCAAGATATGTTTAATCAGCCTGTTTATATGTGAGGGATGGTTATAATAAGGTATAATTGGACAGGTAAAGTACGCAAATTATATAAAACATAACTTCACCAACACTTCACTATAATCTTCATGAGTGATACTGACAATTGTGTGAAACATCACAACTTCCTGTGACATTTATTTATTATATAACTGGTAATGGAGCTTACGACTTTTATGAATTATGTCTCAGATAATATAGATATGGTATAACAAAATTAATGTCACACAAAAACATTTCCAGTAAAGGGACATTAAGTTTACTTTCAGTGAAAATCTATCAATCGCTACAAACAGGACTCAGAGCATGAAAAAGTCTACGGTGGGAGGCAGCCACGTTTCACTTACTCTCGCTAAAAATTCATGTATTATAAATTTAAGCTATCTCTCTCTCTCACCTGTAAACCTCAGCCTGCAGATACTAACGTCATGGCCTGATATTATGTCTCAGATAATAGAAATATGATATAAAAAAATTAATATCACACAAAAACATTTCTAGTAGAGGGACATTAAGTTTACTTTCATTGAAGATCTATCAGTCACTACACACGGGACTCAGAGCGTGAAAAAGTCTAAGGCAGGTGGCAGCCACGTTTCACTTACTCTCGCTAAAAATTCATGTATTATAAATTTAAGGTATCTCTCTATCTCAGCCTGCAGATACTAACGTCATGGCCTGGTATATGCTCTCTTTGCCGTATATCGTGGGAAACTCGTCGACGGTCATATGCTCATCGTCGACAAAATCCCCCGATCGAGTATAACAAAGTCCCCCGATCGAGTATAACAAAGTCCCCTGATCGAGTATAACAAAGTCCCCTGATCTAGTGTAATAAAAACGCCTGATCGAGTATAATAAAGTCCCCTGATCGAGTATAACAAAGTCCCCTAATCGAGTATAATAAAGTCCCCTGATCGAGTATAACAAAGTATAATAAGTCCCTGATCGAGTATAACAAAAGTCCCCCTGATCGAGTATAACAAAAGTCCCTGATCGAGTATAACAAAGTCCCCTGATCGGTATAAAACTCCCCTAATCGAGTATAACAAAGTCCCTAATCGAGTATAATAAAGTCCCTGATCGAGTATAACAAAGTCCCTGATCGATTATAATAAACTCCCTGATCGAGTATAACAAAGTCCCTGATCGAAATTATAACAAAGTCCCTGATCGAGGTATAATAAAGTCCCCTGATCGAGTATAATAAAGTCCCCTGATCGAGTATAACAAAGTCTCCTGTTCTAGTATAACAAATTCCCTGATCGAGTATAACAAAGTCCCCTGATCGATTATAATAAAGTCCCCTGATCGATTATAATAAAGTCCCTGATCGAGAGTATAACAAAGTCCCCTGTCGAGGTATAACAAATTCCCTGATCGAGTATAACAAAGTCCCCTGTTCTAGTATAACAAATTCCCCTGATCGAGTATAACAAAGTCCCCTGATCGATTATAATAAAGTCCCCTGATCGAGTATAACAAAGTCCCCTGATCGATTATAATAAAGTCCCCTGATCGAGTACAACAAAGTCCCCTGATCGAGTATAACAAATTCCCCTGATCGAGTATAACAAAGTCCCCTGTTCTAGAAAGACAAATTCACCTGATCGAGTATAACAAAGTCCCCTGATCGATTATAATAAAGTCCCCTAATCGAGTATAACAAAGTCCACTGATCGAGTATAACAAAGTCCACTGATCGAGTATAACAAATTCCCCTGATCGAGTATAACAAATTCCCCTGATCGAGTATAACAAAGTCCCCTGATCAAGTATAACAAAGTCCCCTGATCAAGTATAACAAAGTCCCCTGATCGAGTATAACAAATTCCCCTGATCGAGTATAACAAAGTCCTCTGATCGAGTATAACAAAGTCCCCTGATCTAGTATAACAAAGTCCCCTGATCTAGTATAATAAAGTCCCCTGATCTAGTATAACAAAGTCCCCTGATCTAGTATAACAAAGTCCCCTGATCTAGTATAACAAAGTCCCCTGATCTAGTATAACAAAGTCCCCTGATCTAGTATAATAAAGTCCCCTGATCTAGTATAACAAAGTCCCCTGATCTAGTATAATAAAGTCCCCTGATCTAGTATAACAAAGTCCCCTATACTGAAATTTTGAACAAAATCCATTTTTTGGCCGAAATGACGAAAATTGTAAGTCTAAAGCCTTAAAGGATTTTTGGCCAAAATTACGTTTTCTCTCTGAACTAAAATTTAATGTGCCTAACTATTTAAGTACATCCAGAATAATACACAAGCACCAAGAAATGACCTCGAAAACCCATAAGTGGCGAGTAATTAGCATTGCAAAAGTAATTAAAATATTCTAAAAATCATTTGAACATTTTCTAAAAGCCATTTGAACAAGTTATAATCGAGATATCAAATTTTGGTTAACAGATCCTTAAGCAGCACATTCAGGAGTACCTATACTGAAATTTTGAACAAAATCCATTTTTTGGCCGAAAATGACGAAAATTGTAAGTCTATAGCCTTAAAGGATTTTTGGCCAAAAATACGTTTTCTCTCTGAACTAAAATTTAATGTGGTTTGTATTGGTGTAATATTGTATTGTGAGGACTCATTTGTGTTTTACTATGAATGATAAGTGTGCAGGGATTATGGTGTTGTCAGAGAGAGAGAGCCTTATAATAGTTGTGAGGACATTTTGGACAAGGTAAGAGACTTGCTGTGTGTGTGTGGGTGTTGGTCTGCTGACAGGAGCAACAGGTAGGCACGGCTTATAGCACTATTTTACCCTCAGTTATATATCATATTATTGTATGTGAGTAATTATTATTCAATATATTTATGAATGGTTTTACTGTATAAATTTGTTTCAATTTGACTAACAAATTATAAATATAATATAATATTTTGAAGAGTTCTAAAATAAAACAAAGTTCTTCTGGCCCCAGAATATACTACATAGTATTATTTTATTGATAACTTTAAACTATTGTAACACAATCGACCAAGTAGAGATAGGAACACGTAAAATTAATGATAAGGAAGAGAGAACATGATTAAATTATAAATCTATTAACCAACAGCTCAACGTTTAACAGTTATGATACAGTTTAGGTATCGGGTATAGACTAAAAAAAATTTATCTAACCTAACCCAATTCAACCTACATCATTATATGTCCATAAGAGAAGTGGGACATCTTGGAGTATCAGAAGATAATAAGGGAGATAATGATTAAGCATTTAACATTTAAGTTATTATGTAATGACTAGTGTAATAATGCCCACAGCCATCCTGTCCACAATCCCATTAAAATCGTAGTAAAATCGTAGACATTCTCCGCAGCTAACGGTCAAATACCCTTTGGATATTTGCCCAGCCAGCACAGTCAAATAACACCTTCATAACTTGTACTGAGCCACTATTGGGTAGTGGTGGTGGAGTCACTTAGTACCAGAGTACTGTGTTTATATTTGATTCATATTATCCACAGTTGTTCTGTGGATAATGTACTATTAATGGTAAAATTTCACTTGTTACCACCAAGCATTTGGAAGTTGAAATTATGATTGATGGATGTAAAATGTTATATAGATTTGATTCTATTGTTTGCAATTTTTTGGTACAAATTTAGAAATTAAAAAGTTTTGATTTTAGGGGAAAATTTGACATTTCCTACAAACATATAGGACAAGAGTGTACAGTGTATGTAATTAATTTGCATTAGTATATAAGTATACTGTATTGATTGCACCAGTATAGAATATATAACCTAATCTAAACCATACTAGCCTAACAGATGGACTATGCCAAGATCTGATTGGTTAACAAACCAGCAACTAAAATGTAAAATATCTCACTTATACAGAACTTAATTTGTGACAGAAATGCCATAGAAGAAAAGTGTTTTAGAATGGTCAAAACTACTGATTGCAACCATCAAATTATCAAAAAATTTTGGGTGGCAACAAATGACATAATATCATATTAACTAATAAAAATTAACACAACTTTTTATTTTAATTATAAATACCAGTATTTTTTTATCTCTTCTCTATGAACATAAATCACCTGTAATGGGCAGGACATGAAAGATGACAGAGAGTACGGGGTAAAACACGGTGAAGAACCGATCGTGTGACGCTAAAATGACGTCTCCGCGCTCTTTGACACGGAGAAATTAACTATTTACTGTAAACAATCTACCAAAAAATATGACGTGGCAGCCTGTGTTGTTGTCCGCTCTTAAACCGATAAACGCCGACTCCGGTAATACTGTACTTAACTTGTCAATAAATGACAGAGCCTCACATTGGTGGTTTTATTACCATATACCGGTATATAAAATTGATTGTGTTTTTTTCTTTTAGGCTTTACTATCCAGATTCATGAGTCTATTATCTCCACAAATCCCTTATTTATTTTTTCGTTTGGTTAAGTAGGATCTTAAACCTATTCTATGCACATTATAAATTATGAGAATTATATTATTGGAATCAAATCCCATAATAATGAGTTTAAATACATTTCCAATTTCTTTTGAGTAGTATTGGTTAATGAGTGAAACTTATGTTCTTATATTTTATTTTCCCTCCCTAGTTATGACTTCTTGTTGGCATTGCTGTTTATCAAATCGTAAATTATCTGCAAGACCCATTGTCAGATTTATAGCCGAGTGGGGGGCCTGTTCAACGACCAAGAGGGCCAAGATTATTTATTGACGACTCTGCCGTATATGACATTATTAGTTGTAATTTCTATAATGAAACCATTTGGAAATAAAACCAATTATACAACAGAAGACTAACTTTATTTATGACAACTAATGAGTCAGCTCACAACATTTTATGTATACTGTATATGAATTCATAAATTATTAAACTACACACACATATATGTAATGATAGTTTAAGTATATAACATAGACAGGAAAGAATTATATAAACTGAAGTACAGCAACAAATAACTGAATGTAAATTAATTTTTCTCAAATAACCAATAAGACAATAATGAAAACTGATGATGTTTATGAAAAAATGACAACAGAGAAATAATGAGAAAATATTCCTTCCATTAATAAAGTCCATATACACAGTACTGTACTCATCATGTGATAGTGATAATTAACGCAGTACAATTTAATTTTCCTACTTTTTCCTCCAAGTTCAATTTCTGTGTAAGGTCTGCTCAAAATACAGTCAAGACCAGCTTCCTTTTTCTACTTTGAGTCATTGAATGCCTATATGGTGTAAGCATGTGACATTTGAGAAGGAGTGTTCACATATTGCAGTGCTTGTACCAAATGTGAGGGCAGTCGCATAAAGCTTGTGTATGTGAGTTAATCCATTTCAAAAAGGATATGATATCTTGAAATTTTCACCAATGTTTTTGAGAACTGGGCAATAAAATTCTTCAATAAGTCACTTAGCAACATGACATTCACTTACCAGAAGAGACGTCCTGTGCCTGAGATACTCGAGTTGGGGCTTGAAAGTGAGTTTCTGGTCAAACCAGATTCAAAGACACTGGTGGGTGTTGGTCCAGACTACTGGCGTGTTTTGTGTGGAGAGCATCTTGTCTGGTGTGTGTGCAGATGGCCATCGCTTTCGACTTGGCTGGATTTACCTCGAGTCCAAGTCTGTTGCACTCCTCTTCCCTAAGTTGAAGTACGTGTTGCGTGTTGGCTAGTCTGTTTGATCCTCTTACTATAAGCTGTAAGTCGTCTGCATAGCATAGGAGCTTGGCTGTTTGTCTGAAAGGAAGTTTGACAAGATTTTCCATCAGGACATTGAACAGCATTGGACTGAGGATGCCTCCTTGTGGGGTTCCGTTTTCATGGACCCTGTAGCTTGAGGTTACTCCCCGAAAGCGTACTCTCGCTTCTCTCTGTGTGACACCGGGGCCGTATTTATGTGATTTAGGAAACTCGGGATATGAGGTGCTCGTAGCGCGAGGGCCAATCGCGGCAGCGGAAGCGTAAGGTGTGAAACGCTCTGATCCTGAGCTGGAAGTTCAAGGTCGAGACTAGGTCGGCGATCGTACCCCTACGTCCACTGCATGGACCTAGTCTCTCGGCGTAGCCAAGGCTCGTCTCTCCTTCTAAAATTCACTTCTGTCCTCCCTTTATCCTTCCTCTGAACCTCCTTCCCCCCTGTCACTAGCATTTTTCTATTCTATTCTAGGCTCGTCTTGGGGCGCTTGTGGTAGAAGCGGTACCGCTCTTGCCTCGCAAGCAAGATGTAACGGGTTCGATTCCCGGGCAAGCGGAAATTGCTTGGACGCTCTTCCTAGCCCCTTTGGTCCCTGTTCACCTAGCAGTAAAGTAGGTACCTGTTGTAAATCGAAAGGTTGCGAATTCGTATTCGGGGAAAGTTGTTGGAGCTTCTAAACTTGAACTGAACAGGCTCGTCTTGAGAAGAAACTGGGCTACAAAGAGGCCCTCCTTGCTGTATGCTCCCAAGAAAAGAAAAAACCAGCAGAAAAGAAAAACCAAGAAAAGAAAACTCGAGAGAAGACGCCCACCACACGGAACCGAGAACACCACGTGGCCCGTGGAGCTGAAGCCCACGTGGTCGACCTCACCGTCTCCGACCTCTTCCACACCTATGAGGACTTAATACACGAGGAAGACGAACAACAAGCCCCAAACACAAACGAATGGACACTTCAAGAGAGCAAGAAGAGGAAAAGTTGGAAAAATCAACTTAGCGATAATGAATCTGAAGATTTTCTAGAAGTAGTACAGGATAGTTTTTTATATCAATTCATAAACTCGCCCACTAGAGGAAATAATATCCTCGATTTAGTTCTCAGTAATAATGAAAATCTAGTAAAAGATGTTGGGATTGGAGACGAACTAGGAAACAGTGATCATAAAGCCATATATTTTAACATAATATGGGATGGCAGGAAGAAGGAAAATTCGGCCTTGATCCCGGATTTTAGGAAGGCTAATTACGGTAGCTTAAGGAGAGACCTAAGGGATGACCCTATGGTCAAAAGATTAATCCCCCCCACACCTCGAAACTGTCAACTTAGGACGGGATAACCCCGAATTTAATTTAGCAGCTACTTATGAACAATTTATTGCGACAATCAATAATGCCCAAAATAAACACATCCCTAAAAGAAAATTCAGATCGATACAGAACCAACCAAAATGGATGAATAATAGACTCTTAGATCTTCTAGGGAAAAAGAAAGGAGTATATAGAAAAGTTAAAAAGGCGAAAATCACTTACTTGGTTACTATCAGAACCTAACAAGACAGGTAAAAACAGAAATTAGGAAAGCAAAGAGAAATTATGAAATCAAGGTAGCAAACGAATCGAAAAATAACCCCAAAGCTTTTTATCAACTGTATAAATCAAAGGTTAGAGATACAATAGGTCCCCTTAAAACTACGACAGGAGAAATGACTGATGACGAGTTAGAAATGTGTAGTACGTTAAATAGTCATTTTCGCTCCGTATTCACAAATGAAAACCTAGCACAGTTTCCAGAAGTTCATAAGGTATATAACGACAGTATAGAAAATATGTTGATGAATATCAATATTACTAGTAACGATGTGCTTAAAGTAATTAACAAACTGAAGCCTCATAAATCGCCTGGTCCAGACGAGGTATATGCTAGAATATTAAAAGAATGTAGAGATGAGTTGAGTAATCCATTAGCAGTTTTATTTAATAAGTCATTAGAATCGGGCCTAGTGCCAGAAGCTTGGAAACTTGCAAATGTAGTTCCGATTTTCAAAAAGGGTGATAAATCAATAGCATCAAATTACCGTCCCATTAGTCTCACGTCAATCATAAATAAACGTAATAACAACCACAACAATTAAAATACTACTACTACTACTTTTTTTCAAATGGCCTCCAGCCTCCCCCAATAGCCACACCTTCGCCACCATTTATTTACCTTAATATTGAATATCCTAATACATATGAAGCTATCCTATCTGTGTTAAATTAGTTGAGCCGCAGATCTATGCGGCATTCAGTGACTGTAGTAGCCTCGTAGTCGATATCTGCAGCAGTTGTCGGAATTGGGGCAGAAGCTCTCGTTCCCCTGAGGCAGAGCAAAGCCGACCGAAGGAGAGAGAAAGACAGTCGACATCTCATCCAGGCTGTAACGAAACTTCTGGGCTGCTGCTTCTGTTCGGAGATCACCTCCGCGAGTCTGGCGTAGAAACATCTTGCACTTGGTCCCATCCCGCCAGAGGTTGTGAACACTAGGGGAGTGAAGCTGCCTTGGTCAACGTTTTGGATTCTCTCCCCATATGCCCTTATCAGGTCGTTCTCGTTCCTCCTATGTGCAGCATCGAGAGCTAGGTTACGGTGACATGCGGCCACGGGATCAAAAATCCTGATGTCGAAGAAAGCTCGCTCCTCGCGTCCAGAATCCTCGAGCACTGACGTCCACACGGGCTTCGTTAGATGTGTTTGAAGTCCTGTGTTGAAGAATCTCACCATCCAATGGAAGGAGGGTCGGTTCTACCATGACATCCCGGCAGACTTCCTTCAACATATTTGCTGTAAGGTCCCTTACTTCATCATGCCTCATGCATATGAAGCCCCCTTTCTTGCACACCATGGCGTGATCGCCGTCATAGGAAGAGCCACACACGCATTGGGAGAGCAAACCTTCTACTGGTCGACCGTACCTTAGAGCAATGGCATCTGTAAATTCTTGTTTGTTAAGACTGAAACCATTTGCCCTTATCGGTAACGTAGTTAACCAGTTCGAGGCACCCACCTCCTGCGCTATAGCTACTTTTTTTTTCAAATTTTCTGGAGCCTGCAGCATCAGTTGCTGCAACTTATCATTTTGGCAGTGCTGTCGATCTGTCGTAATGGACCTACGAATCTCGTTTACTTCACAGGTCACGACCTCCCCTGTTGCGTTCTGGGCTATTATGTGGTCCGTGAGGGCTGCCGTGAGCTTAAGTGAATTTTGATGTTCGGTGGCTGCAATCTCCTCTGGATTGGTAAGTCCCATCCCTCCCAGTCTTGATGGAAGTGCAAGAAGTGCTCTTTCTGCTGGGGTTAAGACAGGGTGTTTCACTAATTTGGGAATGAACTTGACACTGATAGCTTCTTCCAGAGGGTGGAGGACGGGTCCGATACCAGGGATAGTACGCATCAGGTAATTCCAACGATTTTTGACTCCATGGGTGAATACTACTACTACTACTAATAATAATAATAATTAAAGGACCATAAAAAAATCAATAAATACAAATGAAAAAAAAGATCGATAGCGAGAAATGATATAAGTATATTGAGTTGCTAAAGTAAGAGAAACAATTGAGACCCTGCAATTGTGTGTACATGAGGCAGAAAATCAGATCAGCAACCTGGGACTTGGTCAAAATTGTTGTGATGCCATATGACAGCAGGGTCTACCATTAGACAATACATTATGCTTCCAATATCTTCCCAGGCGGTAGTACCTCCCTGTTAGACAGCTGCCTACTACCTACAAAACCACACACCTCTTGCACATTGCTTGAGAAACGTTCGTAAATGAGTCATATCCGTCTATACCGAACTCACATTCCTCCGGGTCGATTCTCCTGTTCTTGTACAACAGTTCTACAACACCTACTATACCGGGTTGATATACCTTTAGTAGTGTTTCAAACTCCTCTCTCTTATAAGGAACGTGTCAGCATTAGTGTACAATCGGGGTCAAAAATCTTGAACCCTTAGCAATATCTGGCATATACTTCTGAGTTATACATATATGAATGGGATATACTAATAACACTACTTGTCTTCACAGATTATGCCTAAACCACAAAATGCGATAAAACTTTCCTTAATACCCAAGTTCTTCGGGTACTTACCTGCCAAATACTGTCAAGTGTTCAAGACTTTTGATCCCCGACTGAAAATGACTTTGAAGCAGGAATTTGTTCTCGGTATCGCCTCTGCTCTTGGTAGTGACTCCGGCTCTCCATTCTCAGCAGCTGCAGCATTTGCTGCAACTCACCCCAACGGTGCCTGCCCCTCCCCCCACACACACACACACTAAACTAAAAGAACTAAAAGACTTGGAAAACTTTTCTTTTCCAAACACACAAGAAGCTCAGATACAGCGTGCGCGCGCACACACACACACACACACACGTAACAAAGTCAACAATAATACAGCCCTAAAAAACAGAATGTATCCAGCAGCTAGTAATCCACAGTGGATCAGGAGATGAAGGAAATCAATAAACAGTAATTGCATTATTATCATTCACTAATTGGCAATGCATACGAATGAGGCGCAGGAGACACAAGGACAGCACCATTCCCTCACACCTAACTACCACTCCCGCGGCCACACTACTGGTCCTGTCCTGCAGTGATGGTGAAGGAGTGAGAGAAACTTGCCAGGTTCTCTCATCCTTTCCCCTCAAATTTCCGGTTCTCTCCCCTTCTTACTTTATCACTGTTCACACACTCTCAAGTCTTATGATAGTTCACATCACTTAAGTTCTTCATCACAGATTTACTCTTTTGTCACCCACACAATTTATTAACAATATTTATCATATAACACGGTAATCTGTCTACTAATTCATTCATTTTCTATTATATATATATATATATATATATATATATATATGTTTATTTATATATATATATATATATATATATATATATATATATATATATATATATATATATATATATATATATATATATATATATATATATATATATATATATATATATATATATATATATATATATATATATATATATATATATATATATATATATATATATATATATATATATTCTTTTAATTGTCATTATTATTTAAATTTACATTTTGGTTAGTACACAAACTTAGATACGTTTAGATATAAAAGCAACTATATGCAGGCTAATCATGATACTATTATTTATCTTTAATGATCTGCAGTGGTGCACGCTATAATGTTCTCTATACGCTCCTCATTGTTGGGTTGTTATCCTATTGTTACATGTCCATTGATCCACTTCACTAAGCTCTTCATTAGCATGTACAAGTATCATTTACAGAACAAGAAAATAGTTTAGTAAGTTCAATACCCGTCTCTCCCGACTTGACCGATGGTTGATTTCCTGAGTAAGTATGTTTTACCTCGAGCCCAGTTGAACGCGGCCAATAATTATCTCTTGGTTACTCTGCCCAGTAACTGACACACCTTGTTCGATATTCACAGCATTATCGATGTCATCAATTGTTTGAATTGTCATCGTGTTTTCTTTATATCCTATTGAATAGTAAAGACTGTTTATATACTTGTTTTTCCCAGTATAACATAAACTATGAATTGTCGCACACACGATTGGTTGTTTTTCCCGGTGATACAAATATCAGCTGCCTCGTCTTTTTTTTCACTCTCATGTTTGTACGTGTCTCTATACGGCAATTCGACCCATTTTCAATACTTATCCCTCGATGTTCGGTGTAACAAACATCTGTTTTCTCTTCATCGATAAGTATTATTGTGACATCGGACATCGCTATGTTACAAGAATTAATGTTCTTGTTGTTTGAACGTGCAACATTAAGGAGTGCTATGTTGCACATTACGTAGGCAACAATTTTTACAGGAAGACAGATAGCGAACAATGAATCACAAACTTAACGTGAAGTTTTTAAGAAGTTTTAATTGTTGTTTATATTATAGTTAAACAACCACTGTAATCATTTGTTTGTGAGGTGTTTCTTAATATTATTGGTAGTATGCACAGAGTATTTATTACCAGCACCAAGGGATAACAGTTGACAGATATACAATACAACTAAACTAATACTTATAACCCCATTGCCTGTTTAAAAAAGTTTTTAGCATGAGAGAGAGAAAGCATGGAAAGTTGTATTAAGAGAATATTTTCGGTCAAAATTATTCCCCCTCTCAAGCATATCCGATCTTATTCTTTTATAGGAAGATAGAAATATACAGTATATTCAAGGGTGCCATGACCCATGAGTTGCCACTATATCAGTTTTTATGAAGGAGGAAAGATGTGTACAAGGAGTGGACGTACAAGGGGGAAAAATGGAATAAAAACACAAGAGGAAGTGTGTTTGTGTACTCTTTAAGGAGTGAGTTGACAGCAGGCAGTGGAACAGCGAGGAGTGCGTCTGAGTTAAAGAGAGGATGACAGCACCATCACAGTACACAGGAGGTCACTGAACGCCAGGCTGGGAGGATGGGGGATCGGATATACGACCTGAATAATTGATAAGGTGTATAAATTTAGGTAAGGTTTGGTCGAAGTCTGCTGAAAACTAAGATACGAAAAACAGTAAAAATAAGAACAGTTTTTGATTAAGAGGAAATTAGGAACGAATTGGGGAGAAAATATTTCTTCTTGGAAGCATTCTGCCACATTTGGAAAGGAGTTCATTCATAGAGAAACATTGTTATAAATCAATCACTCAGAGTACCGTCCTCATATGAGGATTGACGACCACAGACCTCAGCTCTGAACATTCTTGGGTTGTTTTCACCAATCTTCCAAGGTATTCTATCTCCCTGGAAACCCAGTTTTTATTTTAATTTATCCACCCCAGTCTCTGCCTTCCTCTGTCCCTACTACCATCAACTTTTTATATTAACATTTCTATTATCCCCTCATCCTTTATTATAAGACCCTAATATCTCATTTTCCTTTTCTCTATATTTCAAGTATTCCTCTTGAAGTTTTTTCTAATTTTAGTACTTCTTCATTTGTTTTCAAGTCTTTGTAGTTTATTCTTAGCATTTGCCTATAACACCACATTTCAAAGGCCTCCAACCTCTTTCTGGTGTCTGCTGAAAGTGTCCACGCCATATAAAGCATTTCAGCAGCCTTTTTCTCAAATTGAAGTTAACGTTTCATTTCACTACGTCTTTTAGATTATTAAATACTGTTTTTGCTTGCCACATTCATGCGATTTTTCCGTACATCTACCATCACAGCTAATGTTACCTCCTAAAAACACAAATTTTCCATTTGTTTAAGTTCCCTGTTGCCTACCATAATTTTTATTTTAGGATTTATTTCCCATTCAGAAACAACCATTACGTTCGTCTTGACAGCATGAACCCATATTTTTCACATCTTTAAACTAATCTGTTAACGAATTTCTATAATGCTTCTTCACTATCTGTCATGGTTAATGCCAAATTATCTGTAGTGTGAACAAGTTGCACGCCTAATGTTTAGGAGTTGGGTTGACTACAAAATGTTTTGTCTGTGAAAGATGATTAGTGTTTGAAATGTTGTGTGATTTAGAAGTATGAGGGTCAATGATCCCTTAGTGTAGAATGATAATATTGACAGGAATGTGTTGTCGTGCGTGGAGATGGTTGTAGTGAATAGTTTTAGTATACATGGGTTGTGAAGGCTGGTGTCATATACATACTGTATATGCAACTTCTGATGCATGGCACCGATACTTCAAAGAAAGGTTGTTGGGGCAAAATAACAGTCTAGAGGTATTTTATCATTAATTAATAGTAGGAGCCATCACAACTATAATGTGGCTGATCGCATTTTGGTTAAGTGCAAGTAAAAGTTCATATATACATAAACGTTTACTGAGGATAGGCGGGAAGGGAAACATGATATTAAAGGGGCAGGAACACCTTTAAACATAGAGACGGAAGGAAAGAACAACCGGGCGATAAATTTTGTCGACGAGAGAGAAAGAGACAATCAGAAGAAATCAAAGGTAAAATCCCCCCAAAAGTCAGACAAACACACACACACACACACACACGGAAACTGGAGGATTTGACAACGTCAGTGAAGTTGTCAAATCCTCCAGTTCCGTCTCCACCTCCTCCGCCGACTCAAGTCCGTCGGAGTTCCTGCACCCGAGCTCCTCAGTGTTTACACAACATTCATACTTCCCAAGCTCACCTATGCCTCCCCTACCTAGTCTTCCTCCCTAAATGCCACACAACGTAACACCTAGAAAAAGTGCAAAAGAGGGCATGCAAGATTATTCTCTCCCCTTCCTATTCCACATATCAAGAAGCGCTCAACACACTGACCCTTTCGACTCTCACTGACCATCACCACGACCTCATCTGCAAATTTGGTAAGAAGCTTCTACCCCATCCTCGACACCGGCTCCTACTACCACCTGAGATCTCTAGCCCGAGAATTGCTGTTCGACACCACAACCGCATCCAGCCCATACGTGCACGACTGATCGCTATAAGAACAGCCCAGTCCCAACCATTGTAAAAATTATCAATAACTTGTAATAAATCAGTGTATTCACTCCCAGTAAACACTACTCCTTGCACTGTCACTATGTTGAAATGAACTGTAGTTTGAGCTTTTCCCCATCTAGTTATTATATATCTTATTTGTATCACTTATGTTACTTGTATATTATTTGGAATTCGAAACCCATTCCCCAAATATGTAACTGTATATTTTCAGCCTTCTGGCTGCCAAGCTCTTTCAATAAACCGTTAATTATTATTATTATTAATACACACACGCGGGTGTCTGCCCTTACCATGACGCGTACACACACACACACACACACACACACACACACACACACACACACACACACACACACACACATGGCTTGACACAACCACTCTCCCTGCTTACCTACCAGCCCCCCTTCCCACTGACTTAGTAGAGGAATTTGACGTAGCAAAACGCCTGGACAAACTAAAATTAAAACGCTCTACCACCCCCATTGACTTACCAATGAAACTATTCAAGGAGTTCTCCCCGGAGCTTGCTAAACCCCTCTGCTCCATCATCAATGCTTCTCTCAGTCAAGCCAGATGCCCAGCTGACTGGAAGACCTCTTATGTATCACCAGTGCCCAAGTCAACCAGCCCACAATCCTTAAATCAGCTACGACCTATTGCAATCACCCCAATACCCAGCCTAATCTGTGAAAGTTTTGTGTTTGACTGGGCTTATGCTGATATTGCAGGAGTCGTAGACCCTCAGCAATTTGGCAACATGAAAACTTCCTCCACCACTCACTGTCTTGTCAGCTTTCTCGATTACATATACCGCCATCTCGAGAAACGAAAAACGTCTGTAGCTGTCGCCTTCAATGATTTCACTAAAGCGTTCGACCTAGTCGACCACAATATAATCATAAACAAAGCTATTGACCTCGGGCTTCGGAGAAGTCTCATACCATGGCTTACAGACTTCCTCAGTGACCGACGCCAAGCTGTACGCTTCCGAGGGGCTGTCTCCACCTTTCAGTCACTCACCTGTGGCGTCCCCCAAGGCACCAAGATGGGACCACTCTGCTTCCTTATGCTCATCAATGATGCCCTAAGAGAAACCCCTGCTCGCTGGAAATATGTCGACGACTCCACCATTGGGATCAGCGTCAACAATTCTGCTCCCAACTATACCGCCCTTCAGGATTTATTGACCAGTCTCCAAAACTGGGCCACCAACAACCATGTCACCATCAACCATACCAAGACCATGGTTATGCACATCAACCTCTCCTCCGACATTGTCCCACCTCCTTCCATTACCCTAGGTCCGAACACACTCCAGGTTGTAGATTCCACGAAGCTCCTCGGCGTCACCATAGACAACAAACTAAATTGGAAACCACACGTCAGTGAAGTTGTCAAATCCTCCAGTTTCCGTCTCCACCTCCTCCGCCGACTCAAGTCCCTCGGAGTTCCCGCACACGAGCTCCTCAGTGTATACACAACATTCATACTTCCCAAGCTCACCTATGCCTCCCCCACCTGGTCTTCCTCCCTAAATGCCACACAACGTAAACACCTAGAAAAAGTGCAAAAGAGGGCATGCAAGATTATTCTCTCCCCTTCCTACTCCACATATCAAGAAGCGCTCAACACACTGACCCTTTCGACTCTCACTGACCATCACCACGGCCTCATCTGCAAATTTGGTAAGAAGCTTCTACACCATCCCCGACACCGGCCCCTACTACCACCTGAGATCCCCTGTCCGAGAATTGCTGTTCGACACCACAACCGCATCCAGCCCATACGTGCACGAACTGATCGCTATAAGAACAGCCCAGTCCCAACCATTGTAAAAATTATCAATAACATGTAATAAATCAGTGTATTCACTCCCAGTAAACACTGCTCCCTACACTGTCACTATGTTGAAATGAACTGTAGTTTGAGCTGATCCCCATCTAAGTTACTATATGTCTTATTTGTGTCACTTATGTCACTTGTATATTATTTGTAATTCGTAACCCATTCCCCAAATATGTAACTGTATATTTTCAGCCTTCTGGCTGCCAAGCTCTTTCAATAAACCGTTAATTATTATTATTATTATTATTATTATTATTACACACACACACGGGTGTCTGCCCTTACCATGACGCGTACACACACACGCACACGATATACCATATTGATCACGGCCCAACAAAGAGGTCATTACCTGTAATTGTATTGGCAAGCTGGCTTCAGAGCAGGATAACGTTCGGCACTGAGTTATGCATTAAGAAGCTGGTATCCATTCCACACGACGCGCAGCTCCCCATTTAGGTTATTGTTGCAAACTATTTTTTGTTTTCGTTGTATAGAGCAAGCTTGCCTTTAAGGAGGGTTATAAGGCTGATGGAGTGGTGGGTGTAGGAAGGAATAATCGCCTTATTTGATGGAATGGTATTGTTGGCGTAATTGTTTAAAAGCTCTTTAGGAACGCGTTGGTAAATGCGAGATGAAATGCTAGTTTGCAGAGTGTGCGTTTGAGTGCTTTTATATATATCCTTGCAGAGTGGCCAGACGTATCCTGGTCTCCCCGACAAATAATTTAATTAATGCTCCAAGCACCTAAAACAATAGACAGCAGCTGGACATCACACACCATGAGGGCAGCTCACCACCCCTGGTGACACTATGGACCATAAGAACATAAGAATGGAGGAAACTGCAGCAGGCCTATTGGCCCATACTGGGCAGGGCTGTGTGCGTGGACCACCTGTGATCTTTTTAAGATTACGGTGGTGCACACTGGGATTAGAGGAGCAGGACTCTCACAGGGTGTTACTTAATACTAGGTGTTCTTCTTAACACTATCACTTGGAGGATTACCTTAACCGATAGGTCAACAACTGCAAATCTGTTGCCTGTGTGGCAGGTGAACTGGCGTGTGGGTTAAACGCTGTGTTGTGTGTGGGTGCCGGCGGGGCAGGCCTGCCCTCGTGGTCACTCCCGGCCATGTGGTGAGGGTTTGTGTAAACAAACCCCCGTCCTCATATGGTGCCAGGCTGGATAGTTCTTTTGAAACTAATATTGACTTTGATACTGTATCTAACCAGAAAAACAGAGATACTATTAAGAACAAGTGTAGTGTAATGAAAGTGTTTTTAAACTGAGAATACTCCTGCTACCTTGCTCCCACTGACACCACACTCCCTCCGCTCTCGGGAGGCCCGTTCACGGCCTCCCCTCACACCGTTGATACTCTGTAGATGCCAGTTTCCCTTGTCCTGTAAGAGGGTTACGCCTCCCAACCACCGCTGACTTCCTAGGAGTGCCAAGCAGTCCTCGGCCTTCTGAAGTAGGCATATAGGTCGAGTCTTGTAACTCCACCATGCCTGAGTTGACTGGAGGCCCAGCTACTCGCTTTAACTCTCCTGATGCACTGAGTGAGCCAGGTGACTATGGTTTTGACCTTGACACCAACGGAGAGGATGGCTTTCAACTAGTTCAGTCCAGGAACAAGCGGAAGGCAGAAAAACTTAGAGACCATCAACTACAACCTCAACCCCCCATGAGAGTAAGATTAAACTTCCCTGAAGGTACACCACCTGAAGACAAGTATATCTGGCTGAACGATGCGGAAGATAAACACCCAGACGCTGAGTTTCAGTTCAGAATCGGCACACAAGATCATGTTCTGATTAGAAGCGACCAAGCAGTCATACAGGATCTCCTCACCAATAGCATAGGGGGAATAACCATGGAACAATCTTCCCAACCATAGAGCAAGAAAACCATCTTAATCATAGGGCTCGACCAGTACCAGACCCCTACACTACTAGAAGCTCATCCCGACATCAGAAGGACGAAGCGACTCAGCGGCAAGAACGCAGTCATTGCAGACTGGGTTGGCTCAGAAGACCCACCCAAGACCATTCGAGTCCGTGGTGCCTATCGGACTCTGAAGGTAACTCTTTATCAGCTCCCTACCCGGAGGTGTTACAATTGTCAGCACTGGGGCCATGTGGCCCGATTATGCTCCTCGACTAAGCCGTGGTGTGGTCTCTGCTCAAGACAACATTCAACACAGGCTTGCAGAGATACAGTTGCTCAAGGGGGTGTCATTCAACAGAAGTGTATTAACTGCAAAACAGTTGGAGTTCCTGTATGGCACCCTGATTGTCTTAGAGCTCCTACGCCCCTTCAGCGCCCAGACCCGCCACCCAGGCAGGTCTCAAGAAACACTACTGCTGCTAGGATTCTCCTTACGACCAACCCCTGGGCCACCCTCCCCACCAAAGCTCCGGGATCATCACCAGCAGTCATCGAAAGATCAGCATGGGGCAACACAGACGTACCGACACAACAGGTAGGTGCCAACACACCCCGTGAACACGCACAAAGTGAAGAGATCAATGATTTGAAAAATGAAATTAAAGAACTCAAAGCTCAATTTACAGCTCAAACTGATATGTTAACGAGCCTCTGTGATACACTACAGAAAAAAGAATACCACCAACACAATGCAGCAGCTATGGAAAAATTACAGTCAAACTGAAGACATTCAGATGTCAGTACCAAATGTGGAAACTCAAGACCCACCGGGAACTAGTGTCCACGCAGATGAAAATAGTGATACTGGTAACAGTTCTACTGATGCCTCTGTGGACATGGTCAGTGAAGATGAACAAACACAAACAGAAAATGGTGGTGATGTCGAGTGTAACCAAAGTGTGTTAATGTCTGCCACTGAAATACAACAATTGTTGAGCAGGACATGCTCCAGAAATGCTTTAAAAAGGTTAAACTGCCTAGTGCTTGCCGAAGGGACAGGCAGCGCAGAAAAAACCATACAGTGCCTTTTGCTTCTTTCCAAATATAGTTCATAATGGCCAGTGTTAATACCAGAGAAAGATACAGAGCGGTGAAGGTGATGAGTTGGAACATCTCATCCCCCAGAAAACGATACCCTGACTTACACCACAAAATTGTGACCGAGGACATCGATATTGTGTGTCTGCAGGAGTGTCTCACACATAATGGTAAGCCCCCATCCAGTCTGCCCAATTATGTGTATTATGATCCTAGTTCTACTCACTCATGTTTGATGTGTGTTAAGAAGTCACTCCCGCATGTACCTCTTGTATCCAAAAAGACTACCAACCTTCAGTACCATGGGATCACTATCCACCTGGGCAATTCCACACTTAACGTGCTAAACGCCTATGCTCCCTCTGATCAGCTTCAGTACACAGATCTCCCAGACTTTTTACACACTGAGCCCACTGTCCTGATGGGTGACCTGAATACTAGACACAAGAAATTAGGTGACTCCACCACTAACACCAATGGTAGGAGACTTATCTCACTTCTCAGCGCATATGATGTTCAAATTATAGGTAATTATGAACCAACACACATCTATGGCGGGGCTCTAGACAAGTGTATTGGTTTTAATCTATCATACACAACTCATAGCTCTGATGTTGTCACTGATCTTATGTCTGACCACAGCCCAATCCAAGCTAGCATACATGTAGCCAATGACACCCTCACTGGTGGTAAACTCAACAGACGTAGAATCACAGTCAAGCAAGAATATGAAAGCCAGTTCATAGACTTCATCCATGACTGGTACAAGGACTACACAAGCCTGACAACTACCAAAGTTTCTATGACGATCTGATAGATAGGACTTATACATACTTCACCAACAATGCCTCCTCCAAAAAAAGGAGAAAACGTGGTCAGCATAATGGGAACAGGCAACAGCAGTACTATGATGACCTTAAACTGAAAAAAAACTCAGGGCTAGAGTCAGGAGGGTGAGTAAGGGTTAAACGTGTAAACGAACTCAGACAAAATGCATGGGAGACATATGTCAACAGCCTGAACCAACACACATCCCTCAGCAAAGCCTGGAAAGACATAAACACAATCAGGGGTAAAAACAGTAGACACGTCTCCCATCCAAACCCTCTGCAAAAGTCGAATGAGCTAATAACAAAGTGGGCTCATGTGTCTAGCTATGACATGTTAACAACTAGGACTCGCGGACTCCTTGATGCAAAGTCTGGTGAGAGAAGTAATCTTATTAACTTTATGCTGGGCAAACAGCACGATGAGTGTGATGTTCCATATACGCCGCCCTCGCCAGGGGTAGGTCTACTTTCCCTGGAGAGGACGGAGTCACCTACAACATCGCTAGACTACTAAGGCGTGTGCCGGGCAATCCATTATTGGTATTGTCATGCCGAGGGCCAACTACCCACATCATGGACCAGCAGTATTGTTGTACCAATACCGAAACCAGGACAACCTTATGTTTTTCGTCCCATATCACTAACCAGATACCTGTGTAAAACCTTTGAGAGGATGGTTCTTGGCAGACTCTTATATAGAATCAGAGAACACATGTCTCCTAACATAAATGGCTTCACCCATGGTAAAGGTGTACATAATTGTATCACCACATTCCTAACTGAGCATGGTGATGAAAGGCACAGATACACCACATTTCTTGACCTAAAAGCTGCATTGATATTGCCAATAGACAACTGATATTGTACGAACTAGCCAAAATGGATATAGGAGGTAGGCTGTTACACTGGATAAGTGGTTACCTAACCAACAGAAAAGCTGATGCACTGTTTCAGGGTTACAAAGGTGAAGTTAAGATATGCAACTTGGTACCCTTCAAGGTGGAGTACTTAGCCCCACTTTGTTCAATGTTCTTATGAATGCATTATCAAACTTAATACTAGACAACCCCAGCAATATCTCAATCAGTTATGCTGATGATATTCTTATACATACTAAAACTCATCGTGAAATGCAAACCACCCTGAACCTTGTATAAGCAGCCTGTGGGAACTTTGGTCTTATTATCTCCGCTGAGAAAACTAAGGTGTTTAACAAACAAGTTGGTAACCGCAAACGCGGCCCCGCCAAGTTCAAGATAGGTAACAACACTATTGACTATGTTTCTTCTTTTAAATACCTTGGTGTCTCCGTCCCTTGTACCTTACCTGCCATACAACAGCTAACCCGTTTCTTCTTTTAAATACCTTGGTGTCTCCGTCCCTTGTACCTTACCTGCCATACAACAGCTAACCCGCCAATGTACTGACAGACTGAGACCCCTTAGAAGTGTAGCGGTGTACAGCCCATATTATGGTGCTAATATTAGAATTGTTAAAACAATGTACCTAGGCTATAGAAGATCTCCGATAGATTACCATGCACCAGCCCTGGTCCTTCGTGACAGCCCTGTTCCTTCGTGAAAGGAAAGGTGTTGACAAGCTCGAGAAAATGCAAAATAAAGCCCTCTGAATTACCCTAGGATGTCCCATGAGCACTAAAGTACTTAATATGAGGAAAGAACTAGGTATACCCAGTGTTAAAGATAAAATAATTGAAGCCAACCTCATGATAGCCCTGAGGCTTCTGCGTGGTGATCCTGAAAACATTGTTTCCTTAAAATTGCTAGAATGTATGAACCATGGGACTGGTGACTCTAAATGGATCCAAATTACAGCTCCACATATAAATATGTTTGGACTAGACCACCTGTACAAAGTTGAGACACAACAGCGCTTCCTGCCACCCTGGCGGATAGTTCCTTCGACATCACAATACCGACATATCCGCCTAAAAAATTAATTATACAAAGTATTTGTCTCCAACTCACTGCCAAAGTGAGAGTTCTTGAACACATACACACTCTACAGACTGATGATAATATCACACAGACCATCTACACTGATGGATCTCTTAACACCGCCTGTGGGAGGGCTGGAAGTGCTATTGTTGTGACTCAACCTGACGGTAATATAATTGAGAAAGGAGTTAGAATTAACAACTGGGCATCCACTCTACAAACTGAATTTGTTGCTATACTCACAGCTATTAAATTCATTGAAACCACTGTCACTGACAGTCTCATCATCACTGACTCTCTATCCTCACTACTTGCACTTGACACCCTCAACTCAAGTTGTCACGCTCTTATCTCTGAAGCCAGACACAAATATGCGTACCTTGTTGACCGGGGTGTCAAGGTCAAACTGTTGTGGATCCCCTCTCACATAGCACGTGATGTAAGGGGGTGCCCAATAAACTAGCCCCCTCGTGGGCAATCTGTAATCTGGCCTCATAAAACATGACAGAGTTGATGCCCTCGCCAAACTCGCGTCTAACAAAGACACCCTTGAATACAATTTGGGTTTGTCAAAAAGATCCCTTTAAACTGTAACTAGGAAAGCACTTATTGATGAAATTGACGTAAGTAGACAAGTGCAAACAGACACTAGTCGTTCCATAGTTTACCATGATGAGATGTATCAAGTGAAACATGTACTGTATATACCCTGTAGAGCAAATAACAATTTCACTAGATTACAAGATGTTGTAACCGCTAGATTAAGGTTAGGATATATGTACCTCTGGCAGTATGTTCCTCAAGTAGATGTAAACAAGACTAAATGTAAAGTGTGTGGCCAGACATATAGCCACACACTTGAACACTACGTCCTCGACTGTGTGAAGATAGAACCTTTTAGGGACAGGTCCAAGCACACTGTGTGTGAAAAGGCACAACACTTCATCTCTAGTGGCAAGATAGCCGACATATTTAGATTGTATCCACTTTTTTGCACTTAGTAACTATAGCAGTTCTCATGTATAGAACCAAATACACAATGTGCTTGAATACTTCTCACGCAAATGTGAATAACAAAGTGTGCGGCCATACATATTGCCTCACACGCCTGTGCTCACGCATTTGTGAATAAGTTACAAATAATGTAATTGAAATGTTGTGTAACATTCAGTGCCATAATAACCTGACAACGGGGATTAATTATTATGACCCGTTGTAAACTCTACTCTGTAATCCTTTTGCGCTACCGCTCACAGGATGAGTGTGGGGTGCACAATAAAGTAGCCGCTGTAAGCGCCAAAATCAAATCAAATCATATATCCATCCAACTTATATTTGAGGCTATCCAGCGTATTCGACTTAATGATGATATTTGGTAACTTGTTCCTCTCGTCCACTACTCTATTTCCAAACCAATGTTTACCTATTTCGCGCCTAAATCTAAATTTGTCTAATTTAAAACCTTTGTTACGAGTTCGCTCCTGGTTGGATAGTTTGAGTACCTTTGTAATGTCCCCTTTGTTTAGCCCTGACTTCCATTTATACACCTCTATCATGTCGCCCCTCACTCTACGTCTCTCGAGGGAGTGCAAATTAAGATGCTTTAACCTGTCTCTGTACTCGAGGTTCCTAGTGCCCGAGATTAGTCTTGTCATTCTCCTCTGAATTATTTCCAAGGATTCGATATCCATACTGTAATACGGTGACCAGAATTGAACTGCGTAATCCAAGTGAGGTATCACAAGCGCAAGATATAGTTTTAAGATGACATCGCTAGTCTTATAACTAACACTCCTTTGTATGAACCCAAGTACTTTATTAACCTTGTTTCGAGCAAATACACATTGTTTACTTGGCTTAAGATTCCTACTTATCATTACTCCTAAATCTCTGTCGCAGTCGGATTTCTCAATAACATCGTTGTTCATCTGGTATCTGGTTTCCTTGTTTACATCTCCTATACTGAGTACTTTACATTTGTCCACATTGAATTTCATCTGCCATTTTTCAGACCATTCGAAAAATTTGTTGAGATCTTCCTGTAGTTTTGCAGAGTCGTCGTCAGATTTAATTACAGGTCCTATTTTAGTGTCATAGGCAAATTTACTTATATTGTTGTCCACACCGATATCTATGTCGCTTATGTATATAATAAATAATAATGATCCAAGTACTGAGCCTTGGGGAACTCCACTAGTGACGTTGTTAAAATGGGATTTAGTGTCGTTAATGCTCACTCGCTGTTTCCTGTCCTGTAACCACGCCCTAATCCATTTTAGAATATCACCTTTAATGCCATGAGCCTCCACTTTTCTTATTAGTCTTTCATGGGGGACTCTGTTGAAGGCTTTGTTAAAGTCAAGATATACCACATCGTAATTGTGCCCCTCGTCCACCGATTCGAAAACTGATGAAAAGAATGCCAATAGATTAGTTAGACATGAACGCGCGCTTGTGAAGCCATGTTGGGAATCACTGATCAACTTGTGCTTCTCCAGGTGATTTCGAATAGAGTTTGAAATGATTGCTTCCAGTAATTTGCCTACAATTGATGTTAAACTGATTGGACGGTAGTTAGAGGATAGTGATTTATCTCCCTTCTTGAAAATCGATTACATTCGCTATCCTCCAGGATTCTGGAACTACACCAACCCACTAGCTGCCAACACCACAACATAAGCTGCCAGCACCACAAGATAAGCTGCCAACAGCACAACACAAGCTGCAAACACCTAACACAAGTTGCCATCACCACAACACAAGTGGGCAACACCACAACACAAGCTTCCAACACCACAACACAAGCTGCCAACACCACAACACAAGCTGCCAGCAGCACAACACAAGTTGCCAACACCATAAAACAAGCTGCCAACACCACAACACAAGCTTCCAACACCACAACACAAGCGGGCAACACCAAACAACACAAGCTACCAGCAGCACAACACAAACTGCCAACACCCAACACAAATTGCCAACACCACAACACAAGCTGCCAACACCACAACACAAGCTGCCAGGACCACAACATAAATTGCCATGACCACAACACAAGCTGTTAAGGCCACAGCACAAGCTGCCAAGTCCACAACACAAGCTGCTAACACCACAACACAACACAAGCTGCCAACACCACAACACAAGCATCCATAAGACAAGCTGACATCACCATAACACAAGCTGCCAACACCACAACACAACACAAGCTGCCAACACCACAACACAACACAAGCTGCCAACACCACAAAACAACACAAGCTGCCAACACTACACACAAGCTGTGGTTTGTCTAACCAAGTCCTGGCGTGAGGTCAACGACCTAATGGTTGATCGTACACTCTGGACGTGGGGGGTGCCTTTTAAAGAATTGTTTGGTGCTGTACATGTAGTACCACTTGAGGTAATGGTGTATTCTGGGCCAGGGTTGTGGAGCATGGTATTGGGGGATTAATCCATATGAATTATTTTGTCTGGTGCAATTAATATCTTTTTTTTTCATGCTGTAAGGGTAGTGATATGAAGTAATACGTGTCATATCTTTACCAGTGCGTCTCTTTAACCCCAATCCCAGGAACACCAGTCCAAGTCACGGTAAATACTTTTTAATTTAGTTTGTGCTGGTTCAGTATTCTGAGGGGCCCTTCCACTCCATTACCACCCATTTAAATAAAACCCCAATAGAAATTTCCGACCGGTTTCAATATATACATATATATATATATATATATATATATATATATATATATATATATATATATATATATATATATATATATATATATATATATATATATATATATATATATATATATATATATATATATACTGTATTCAGAGTATAGTAGAGTTATTGATGCACAGTAATCTGGGAAGAGGGTGGAAACAATAAATAAATTATGGCTATTTTACAGTGAAGCAATAAATACATTTTGGTTATGTTACAGTGAAACAATAAATACATTATGGTTATGTTACAGTGAAACAATAAATACATTATGGTTATGTTACAGTGAAACAATAAATACATTATGGTTGTTACAGTGAAACAATAAATACATTATGGTTGTTACAGTGAACCAATAAATACATTATGTGTTATTTGTCAGTGAAACAATAAATACATTATGGTTATGTTACAGTGAAACAATAAATACATTATGGTTGTTACAGTGAGGCAAAAAATATATTATGGTTATGTTACAGTGAAACAATAAATACATTATGGTTGTTACAGTGAAACAATAAATTCATTATGGTTGTTACAGTGAAACAATAAATACATTATGGTTGTTTCAGTGAAACAATAAATACATTATGGTTATGTTACAGTGAAACAATAAATACATTATGGTTGTTACAGTAAAACAATAAATACATTATGGTTATGTTACAGTGAAACAATAAATACATTATGGTTGTTACAGTGAAACAATAAATACATTATGGTTGTTACAGTGAAACAATAAATACATTATGGTTGTTACAGTGAAACAATAAATACATTATGGTTATGTTACAGTGAAACAAATACATTATGGTTGTTACAGTGAAACAATAAATACATTATGGTTGTTACAGTGAAACAATACATACATTATGGTTATGTTACAGTGAAACAATAAATACATTATGGTTGTTACAGTGAAACAATAAATTCATTATGGTTATGTTACAGTGAAACAATAAATACATTATGGTTATGTTACAGTGAAACAATAAATTCATTATGGTTATGTTACAGTGAAACAATAAATACATTATGGTTGTTACAGTGAAACAATAAATACATTATGGTTATGTTACAGTGAAACAATAAATACATTATGGTTGTTACAGTGAAACAATAAATACATTATGGTTGTTACAGTGAAACAATAAATACATTATGGTTGTTACAGTGAAACAATAAATACATTATGGTTATGTTACAGTGAAACAAATACATTATGGTTGTTACAGTGAAACAATAAATACATTATGGTTGTTACAGTGAAACAATACATACATTATGGTTATGTTACAGTGAAACAATAAATACATTATGGTTGTTACAGTGAAACAATAAATTCATTATGGTTATGTTACAGTGAAACAATAAATACATTATGGTTATGTTACAGTGAAACAATAAATTCATTATGGTTATGTTACAGTGAAACAATAAATACATTATGGTTGTTACAGTGAAACAATAAATTCATTATGGTTATGTTACAGTGAAACAATACATACATTATGGTTATGTTACAGTGAAACAATAAATACATTATGGTTGTTACAGTGAAACAATAAATACATTATGGTTATGTTACAGTGAAACAATAAATACATTATGGTTATGTTACAGTGAAACAATAAATACATTATGGTTGTTACAGTGAAACAATAAATACATTATGGTTATGTTACAGTGAAACAATAAATACATTATGGTTGTTACAGTGAAACAATAAATACATTATGGTTGTTACAGTGAAACAATACATACATTATGGTTAGTGTTACAGTGAAACAATAAATACATTATGGTTGTTACAGTGAAACAATAAATACATTATGGTTGTTACAGTGAACCAATAAATACATTATGGTTGTTACAGTGAAACAATAAATACATTATGTGTTATGTAACAATGAAACAATAAATACATCATGGTTGTTACAGTGAAACAATAAATACATTATGGTTGTTACAGTGAAACAATAAATACATTATGGTTGTTACAGTGAAACAATAAATACATTATGGTTGTTACAGTGAAACAATAAATACATTATGGTTGTTACAGTGAAACAATACATACATTATGATTATGTTACAGTGAAACAATACATACATTATGGTTATGTTACAGTGAAACAATAAATACATTATGGTTGTTACAGTGAAACAATAAATACATTATGGTTGTTACAGTGAAACAATACATACATTATGGTTATGTTACAGTGAAACAATAAATACATTATGGTTGTTACAGTGAAACAATACATACATTATGGTTATGTTACAGTGAAACAATAAATACATTATAGGTTGTTACAGTGAAACAATACATACATTATGGTTATGTTACAGTGAAACAATAATTACATTATGGTTGTTACAGTGAAACAATACATACATTATGGTTATGTTACAGTGAAACAATAAATACATTATGGTTGTTACAGTGAAACAATAAATACATTATGTGTTACAGTGAAACAATAAATACATTATGGTTGTTACAGTGAAACAATACATACATTATGGTTATGTTACAGTGAAACAATAAATACATTATGGTTGTTACAGTGAAACAATACATACATTATGGTTATGTTACAGTGAAACAATAAATACATTATGGTTGTTACAGTGAAACAATACATACATTATGGTTATGTTACAGTGAAACAATAAATACATTATGGTTGTTACAGTGAAACAATAAATACATTATGGTTATGTTACAGTGAAACAATAAATACATTATGGTTGTTACAGTGAAACAATACATACATTATGGTTATGTTACAGTGAAACAATAAATACATTATGGTTATGTTACAGTGAAACAATAAATACATTATGGTTGTTACAGTGAAACAATAAATACATTATGGTTATGTTACAGTGAAACAATAAATACATTATGGTTGTTACAGTGAAACAATAAATACATTATGGTTATGTTACAGTGAAACAATAAATACATCATGGTTGTTACAGTGAAACAATAAATACATTATGGTTGTTACAGTGAAACAATAAATACATTATGGTTATGTTACAGTGAAACAATAAATACATTATGGTTATGTTACAGTGAAACAATAAATACATTATGGTTATGTTACAGTGAAACAATAAATACATTATGGTTATGTTACAGTGAAACAATAAATACATTATGGTTGTTACAGTGAAACAATAAATACATTATGTGTTATGTTATAGTGAAACAATAAATACATTATGGTTGTTACAGTGAAACAATAAATACATTATGGTTGTTACAGTGAAACAATAAATACATTATGGTTGTTACAGTGAAACAATAAATACATTATGGTTGTTACAGTGAGGCAAAAAATATATTATGGTTATGTTACAGTGAAACAATAAATACATTATGGTTGTTACAGTGAACCAATAAATACATTATGGTTGTTACAGTGAGGCAAAAAATATATTATGGTTATGTTACAGTGAAACAATAAATACATTATGGTTGTTACAGTGAACCAATAAATACATTATGGTTGTTACAGTGAGGCAAAAAATATATTATGGTTATGTTACAGTGAAACAATAAATACATTATGGTTGTTACAGTGAACCAATAAATACATTATGGTTGTTGCAGTGAAACATTAAATACATTATGGTTATGTTAGAGTGAAACATAAAATACATTATGGTTGTTACAGTGAACCAATAAATACATTATGGTTATGTTAGAGCGAAACATTAAATACATTATGGTTGTTACAGTGAACCAATAAAAGAATCACAGTTAGGATCACTTTTTTAGAGGTAAAATATATTAACTGGTAAAGGGAATTTCTATCAGTGTGATAATAAATATTCTAATGGTTTTTAATTACAGTAAAGGAGTAAAAAAATGAAATGTAAGCGTGTCAAAGATTTTAATACCAAGACAAACTATAGGAGTCATTTAAGATATTTTTTAAAGGAAGGAATTGAAGTGATATTTTATAGAGGTCTGGGATTGTTATTAATATAATTTATCATCGCTATCATTGCAATCATAAAGCACTCAGTGCAGAGGGTACGACCTGCTCAGCAGGCAACTCAAAAAATGTTTACCACACACACACACACTCTTACCCTGCATCACGTCATTATTGAATTATTACTGTACTTCATGCGAGCTTAGAATCGCCTCTATCAATCCAAAAGCTGTACAACAAACGCTTCCTCCTTCCTTTTACTCCTCCTTTACTTCCTGCTCATATTTTTGTTCATTCTCCCCATCTCCTCCTCCTCCCCTTGCTTGGCTCAAAGTACGGCAGGTTTTTCCTCCTGTATAGCCAACAAAAAAATGCGTTCTTCGTCTTGCGTTGCTTAATATGCTTAATAAGGAGAGTAGGTAGAGGAAGAGGAAACGGAAGAGAAGTAAAAAGAGATCAGGCAGTTGGAGGGGGAGGAGGAGGAAGAAGAGAGAGAAAAAAAAGGACGAAGGAAGGGAGATAAGAGAAACCGAGGAGGAGGAGTTAAAAGGGTAGCCGAGAGAGTACGAGGAGGAGGAAGAGAGGAGGAGGAAGAAGAGGTGAAGGGAGACGATTAGAGAAAGGAGGAAGAAGAGGTGAAGGAAGCTGACTAGATAAAGGAGGAAAAAGGGGTGAAGGAAGATGACTAGAGAGAGAAGGAAGAAGAGGTGAAGGAAGACGACTAAAGAAAGGAGGAAGAAGTGGTGAAGGAAGACGATTAGAGAAAGAAGGAAGAAATGGTGAAGGAAGATGACTAGAGAAAGGAGGAAGAAATGGTGAAGGAAGATGACTAGAGAAAGGAGGAAGAAGAGGTGAAGGAAGACGACTAGAGAAAGAAGGAAGAAGAGGTGAAGGAAGACGACTAGAGAAAGGAGGAAGAAGAGGTGAAGGAAGACGACTAGAGAAAGAAGGAAGAAGAGGTGAAGGAAGATGACTAGAGAAAGGAGGAAGAAGAGGTGAAGGAAGATGACTAGAGAAAGGAGCAAGAAGAGGTGAAGGAAGACGACTAGAGAAAGGAGGAAGAAGAGGTGAAGGAAGACGACTAGAGAAAGGAGGAAGAAGAGGTGAAGGAAGACGACTGGAGAAAGGAGGAAGAAGAGGTGAAGGAAGACGACTAGAGAAAGGAGGAAGAAGAGGTGAAGGAAGACGACTAGAGAAAGGAGGAAGAAGAGGTGAAGGAAGACGACTAGAGAAAGGAGGAAGAAGAGGTGAAGGAAGACGACTAGAGAAAGGAGGAAGAAGAGGTGAAGGAAGACGACTAGAGGAAGGAAGAGACGGTGGCAGGTACTCCTCCCACACCACCTCGACAAACTTATGGTCGGTATTTCATTCGTGTTGATCAGCTGGTCGGCACCAGGGAAATTTGTGGGAGTGAGCGAGGTATTGCTGGTGCTTCTGCTGTGCTGCAGTGTTATGGTCTATTGTCTGCTGTGTTATGGTCTATTATCTGCTGCGTTATGGTCTATTGTCTGCTGTGCTACTGCGTTATGGTTTTTTGTCTGCTGTGCTATTGTGCTATGGTCTATTCTCTGCTGTGCTACTGTGCTATGGTCTATTGTCTGCTGTGCTGTTACGTTATGGTCTATTGTCTGCTGTACTATTGTGTTATGGTCTGTTGTCTGCTTTGCTGCTGTACTATGGTCTATTGTCTGCTTTGCTGCTGTATTATGGTCTATTGTCTGCTGTGCTGCTGTGTTATGGTCTGTTGTCTGCTTTGCTGCTGTACTATGGTCTATTGTCTGCTTTGCTGCTGTACTATGGTCTATTATTTGCTGTGCTGCTGTGTTATGGTCTGTTGTCTGCTTTGCTGCTGTACTATGGTCTATTGTCTGCTTTGCTGCTGTATTATGGTCTATTGTCTGCTGTAGAGATGGTGGGGATAGAATGAGGGGAAGGTAGAGGTGGGGAAGTAGAGTAGGGCCAGGTAGAGTTGGGGAGGTATAGTGAGGGGAGGTAGGGTGAGAAAAAGTTGAGTGGGGATATAGAGGGAGGAGACAGAGTGGGGTGGAGGAGGTAGAGTGGAGGTGAGGTGAGGTAGAGTGAGGAACAGGTAGAGTGGGGGAGGTAGAGTGGGGTGCAGGAGGTAGAGTGGAGGTGAGGTAGAGTGAGGAGCAGATACAGTGGGGGAGGTAGAGTGAGGAGCAGGTAGAATAGGGGAAGTAGAGTGGGGAGCAGGTAGAGTAGGGGATATAAAATGGGGAAGATAGAGTGAGAGGAAGGCAGAGTAAGGATCAGGTAGAATAGGGGAAGATAGACTGAGGAAAGTAGGGAGGGAGAGAATGGGTGAGGTTGAGGGGTGTTAGTTGGGGGTAGGCACAGTTGGGGAAGTAGAGTGGGGGAAGGCAGAGTGGAGAAGGTAGAGTGGGGGATGTAGAGTGAGGGCCATTCAATGGGGGAGGTAGAATGTGGGTAGATAGAATAGGTGTAGGTAGAAATAAAACGTCTCTCTCTCTCTCTCTCTCTCTCTCTCTCTCTCTCTCTCTTGCCAGGACACAGAGGCAGAAATAAGTACCTCCTTAACGAGCTTTACGACCCTGTTCTCCCGTCTCACTCAGATCCAAGACTTTCCTCAGGGCTCCCCCAGTTCTTCTCAGGCCACGTCAAAGGTCTACCAGTCGTCTCTACAACATCTCAGCCACTCGAAGTTCATCTATTCATTCAACATTCTTAACAATTATCCCAACGAACCTCTCAAAACATCATCAAGACATTCTGCTTCAAGAAACAAAAACAGGAGACGTTCAGCGGGCAGGAAGGGAATCATAACCTGCTTCATGATACTGGATAGCCTTTGGGAAGGGAGATTGGGAGTTTATATGTCTGTGTCAGATTCCACCCAGACGAAATCAGAGCAGATACACGGACTTATACGAACGCCGTAAAAGATGCAATAATACCGAGTTTTGTGGTGGGAAATCACATACAAATCTCTGATAAGTCAAATCTACCTCAGCCAAGGCACGGATTCTCTAAGACTCGTACGGTTGATGTTTTTTTCTTCCCTCAAACTAGATATGTGAGAACGCATCTGAATGGGAGTGGAAATTGCACGAAGACTCTACCCTTAATATTTGTGTAAAGGTGATGACGTGGGCATTTATTAAAAAAATATAATTGGGCATTTATTCATGTGGTATACTGTATGTGGGTATTTAACGTGGACATTCATTGATGTTATATATTTAGATTTCTAGCGTGGCATTTATTTATAAAATATACATAGGTACCCAACTTGGGCATTTATCCAGACAATATATGTGGGCACTTAAAGTGGGCATTTATTCAGATAATATAAGTGGGCACTTCATGTGGGCGTTTATTCAACATAATTATATCGATGAGTATCTAACATTGTGGGGAATAAAAGGGTAAGAGCCAGTGGATAGCCACCTACTATCTCTCTCTCTCTCTTGGCGGTTTTTTTACTGTTTTTTTCTTCTTCATTTTCTCTTTACGTTCTATATCGTGTAGAGGGGTACTCACGCGGGCGCACGCACGCGCACTCTCTCTCTCTCTCTCTCTCTCGTACACGAGGGAGAGAGAGGTTAGGCAAAAATGAAAGAGAGGAACTGCAGTTGAACATTGGATGGAGAGATGTAGGAGGAATGGAGGGTAAGTGAACGTTGGATAGAGGAAGGATGGATGAAAGTGTAAGGAACGGAAAAAGGAAAGGGGATGGGTAGATGAACGTGAGAATGAGTTACGAAGGGTGCCAAGGTGAATATGGTAGGAAGGGAGGAAGAGAGAAGCCGAGGATGAGTGAAATGGAAGGAGGAGTGGTGAAGAGAGAAAAGAGGAAGGGATGGAGGGCAAGTGAACGTAGGAGGAAGGGAGGAAAGGTGAAATAGAGGGAGAGAGGTAGGAATGGAGGGAGGTAGGGAGGGATGGGGGTAGGTAGGGAGGGTAGGAGGGATGGGGGTTAGGAGGAGGGTAGGGAGGGATGGGGGTAGGTAGGGAGGGTAGGGAGGGAAGGAGGTTATATGAAAATGGGAGTGAAGGAGGGGTGGGTGAAGCGAAGAAGAGAAGGAAGGAAGGGTGGATGAAAGAAAGAAGATATGAAGGGAAGGGGGGTAGTTGGAGGGAGGGAGGGAGGGAGGGAGGGAGTGAGGGAGGAAGGGAGGGAGGGAGTACAACGCAGGGCTGGGATGATGCTCGTCAAGCACACCTGGTCGATAGTGAGGACGAGGCAGGATAAGGAGGCTGTCTGGGATGTCTCCTGAGCAGGTGTTGTGCAGATTCATGATAGGTGGTGAGCAGGTTCATGAGAGGTGTTGGGCAGGTTCATGAGAGGTGTTGGGCAGGACGCTGGACAGGACTTAATTACAGGTTTATGAGGGAGTAAAATAAACCTGGAGAAAGAAAGGTTTTGTGACGTGAAGTTTTATAACATCCTTGACTTTGCTCTCTGTTTGTGACTTAAGAAAATATGGGAAAATGAAGGCTTTGACACAAGAATATGTTTTTAACACTCACTCACTCACACTATAGAATTCGGTAATATAAATAATTCTAGACATCATATTCGGTGGCTAACAGTGTTCTGAACAGCTGTTGGTCTCATGTATAATATAATATAATGAACAAAGCGTATTTACAGAAAATATGTATGAAAACGACGCAACATTTAATTTGATTCTCCGTGCAGGATGTTATACATTTTACGCTGTACTGTATATCGCATTAACGCCAATATGTAACTCGTGGCGTTGATGACATAACATTATCTGATATGTTTTTACTTATTTTATTTGTTTAACCTTTTATGTGTCATCTCCATCACAACCAAATTTCAAATAAGACGAGAAATATAAGGAACAGTATATAAATTAAATATGTACTTCAATAGTAGTCAACATTCTAAGCTCGCGCAGGCTTTATTATAACGCATACTAAAAATATACTCGCAGTGAAATATAAATACATCTACAGGTACAAAAAATACCTAATATTCAAGGTAGAAACAGATATTCACAGGTACAAGAAGCAATATAACCTAATATATTGTGATAAAGGTGTCAAGGTATAAGAGGCGTTATAACATACAGTAGTATTCAGGATAAAGGTATAAAAATAATATGGTGAGGACAGGAGAGGCAGGAACACCTAATATTTGAGATAATCAGAGATGCAGGCCAGTAGGTGGGAGAAAGTCCAGTCCTGCAGTAGTTCATCTCCTGTCCTCCTGTGGAATACCTGACGACGGCCACTCTCACACCGCCAGAAATCTATTCCCTCCCCTCAGAGACCGTCTGGACTCTTTCTCTCCCTCTTGGATTATTCTCTTCTAAGGAGAGTTTTAGCTAATAAATCTCTCTCTTTACCTCTTCGGGTTGATTCTCTTTCACTTGGGTAATTATCTCCCGTTAGAAATGTTGTGATCCTCTCTCTCTCGCAAGCCCCAAGCTAACTCGATTTTCTCAGATTATTATCCAACCCAACAGAAATCGTCTTCACTCTCTCTCTTTCTTACTCACACTTTCTCGGGTGATTTCCTCCCCACAAAGACGGGTATATATATATATATATATATATATATATATATATATATATATATATATATATATATATATATATATATATATATATATATATATATATATATATATATATATATATATATATATATATTTCTTTTTTTTTAGCTCCGCAGACTTATTCATTGTTATATCTGTAGTCGGATATTTACCAATATGTTTGTTTTAATATAGAAAATGAAACGTAGGCGGAAGAGCGAGGTATAAAGCAAGTCATAATGATATTTTTCCATATGAAGCGGTCTGACCCTCTCATCCAGTTTGGAGTCTTGAGGGGTAAGACAGGAGAGTCAGTCATTTATGACCACACAAGACAGGTGTCAGCGACCTAATCTTACTATATTACATGCTGATATTGTCCGGTCTGGTTAGGTTAATTTAGTTCAAATTAGCTTAGGTTAGGTCAGGTTAGTTAGTTCAGGTTTGATTAGGTTAGTCCACGTCAGGTCAAGTTAGTTTAGATAAGGATAATTTAGTCCAGGTAAATTCAGGTTAGGTCAGTATGGTTGAAATCAGTTTTGGTAAGGTTAGGTTAGGTTAGATGAGTGGGGCCGCCAGATTGTCAGCTGGTAAGGTCAGGTTAAGTTAAGTTAGGTCAGATGAATGTGGCCCTCGGCATGTGAACTGGTTATGTTAGGTTAGGTTAAGTTAGTTTTGGTTAGGTCAGTTCAGATGAGTGGGGCTCCCGGCGTTTGAGGTGCTTAGGGTGTCTTCTGGTTGTTCCCGATTGTCTGTGTGCTGGACAAACACGTCTCTGTTTGGCCCGCGTCGAGCGACCTGCCACTCAGAAATTGATATTGATTGGTTAAACTAGCGAATCCCTCCGTCGACAGCCGTTTCATCCAAGTGAGAGGGATCGATGAGTGCTAATCGTTTGTGATTCATTTACCCCAGCTAAGCTTCCCGATGTGTTAGCTTGGTGGTGCTGAGTAGTGTTAGCCTTTATGTTCATTGCATTAATGCAGAAACAGGATTACATGTATAGATACTGTTGCATGTATAGAGATGTGCACAGATGCAATTACATGTACATATAGAAGGACGTGTACAGATACATTAATTATATGTACATATACAAGGACGTGTACAGATACAGTTATATGTACATATACAAGGACGTGTACAGATACATTAATTATATGTACATATACAAGGACGTGTACACATACAATAATTATATGTACATATACAAGGACGTGTACTCAGATTTATTATATGTACATACACAGGTGCGTGCACAGATACAATGATTATATGTATAGATAAAGGATGTGTACAGATACAATAATTATATGTACTAGGGTACATATACAAGGACGTGTATATATAAACAATTATATGTACGGATATAAGGACGTGTACAGACACAAGGACGTGTGCAGACACAATGACGTGTACATATTAATGTTCGGGTATTTAAAAATACAGATAATAGCTCGAGAACTTATAGATTAATGTTTTTGAGTGATGCAATGTAACATAAAAAAATATTTTCGAATCAATTAATAAAAAATTCTTTGAGTTTAAACATTTTGTACCTCAGCGGACGGAATACAATTTATGTAAGCTAACATGACTTAAATTAAACTAATGAAGTGGAAATTAATCTACCATAAGGCAGTAAAATTTATTTCATTAAAGGTTTATTCTAATAAGTTCAACGTTTGACAAACTGTTCCACTAACGGGTGTAGCAGTGTTTCCGCCTCCACTACCAGGTGTAGCAGTGTTTCCACCTCTACTACCAGGTGTAGCAGTGTTGTAGCAGTGTTTCCGCTTCCACTACCAGGTGTAGCAGTGTTTCCACCTCCACTACCAGGTGTAGCAGTGTTTCCGCCTCCACTACCAGGTGTAGCAGTGTTTCCGCCTCCACTACCAGGTGTAGCAGTGTTTCCACCTCTACTACCAGGTGTAGCAGTGTTGTAGCAGTGTTTCCGCTTCCACTACCAGGTGTAGCAGTGTTTCCACCTCCACTACCAGGTGTAGCAGTGTTTCCGCCTCCACTACCAGGTGTAGTAGTGTTTCCACTACTCACTACAGGTGTAGCAGGTTGCCTCCACTACCAGGTGTAGCAGTGTTTCCTCCACTACCAGGTCCCGCCTCCACTACCAGGTGTAGCAGTGTTTCCACCTCCACTACCAGGTGTAGCAGTTTCCTCCACTACCAGGTGTAGCAGTTTTTCCGCCTCCACTACCAGGTGTAGCAGTGTTTCCGCCTCCACTACCAGGTGTAGTAGTGTGCAGTGTTTCCGCCTCACTACCAGGTGTAGCAGTGTATCCGCCTCCACTACCAGGTGTAGCAGTGTTTCCGCCTCCACTACCAGGTGTAGCAGTGTTTCCGCCTCCACTACCAGGTGTAGCAGTGTTTCCGCCTCCACTACCAGGTGTAGTAGTGTTTCCGCCTCCACTACCAGGTGTAGCAGTGTTTCCGCCTCCACTACCAGGTGTAGCAGTGTTTCCGCCTCCACTACCAGGTGTAGCAGCGTTTCCGTCTCCACTAACAGGTGTAGCAGTGTTTCTGCCTTCACTAGCAGGTGTAGTAGTGTTTCCGCCTCCGCTAGCAGGTGGAGTAATATTACCGCCTCCACTAGAAGGTGTGGTAGTATCCCCGGCCAGAAGAACAGATGGTGGAGGCGTCCCAGCGGGGGTCGGAGGCGTCACCACTAACGCAGTATATGAAAAATGTCAAAAGGTAACACGTTTCCTCGCGGCCCTGGTGGACAGGTTTCTTCTGGTGGCAATATGAAAGCGTCAGGATGAACGATGACCACGAGAACCAAGGGAGGTGTGTGAGGGGGAGATGGGGGGGTAGTGAGTTAACTGAGGGCGTGCCACAGGAAGGGAAGATAGGAGAGAGGTGTGGACCGGTGGTGAGGGAGTCTGTGGGTGGTGGTGGTGGCAGGGCTAGCACGTGAACTAAAAGTGTGCCAGATGACAAGAGTGAAGGAAAGATGTTGGTTGGAAGGAGGGAGAGTGGAAAGGGAGGGGTGTTGGCTGAGGAATATGGGAGGAAATGAGGTAGTACTGGCTGGGGAGGGAGAGAGGAAAGGAGGGATATCAGATGAGGAGGAAGGCAGGTAATTAAGAGGGTATCGGCGAGGAAAGAAGAATATAAAAGAAAGGGAGGGATGCTGACCGGGAAGGGAGAGATGAATGGGAAAGGAGGGAGGAAATGGGGTGGTATTGGCTAGGGAGGAAAGGTATGGGGGAGAGAGAGAGAGGGAATAAAAATTGGCAAAGACATATATCACAGGGCCCCTCAGGACCGCAAGCCTAAGAACAAAGTCGAAGATGCTGAGGAATGGCAGTCTCTCTGGGGCAGGACTCCGATCACTTGGAAGATTGATCATACCGCTGACTTCAGTCCTCCCACCATTAAGACTTTGCCAGCACGAGCAATCAGCAGAGCCTGGCGTTCCAGTAGGAATTCCCAGAAGTAAAGTGATCACTTCAAATTCTATGGTCATGTTTATTTTGTTCAGGGGTCTATCTTATCTCGGAGACCTTACCCAAGAGACTTTACCCACGAGACCTGACCCACAAGACTTTACCCACGAGACCTGACCCACAAGACTTTACCCACGAGACCTGACCCACAAGACTTTACCCACGAGACCTTACCCACGAAACTTTACCCACGAGACCTTACCCACGAGACCTTACCCACGAGACTTTACCCAAGAGACTACATAAGAACATAAGAAAATAAGGATTCTGCAATAGGCCGGTTGGCATCACCAAAATTTGATCAAGTCCCAGGTTGCTGATTTGACTTTCTGCTTCATTTACACATAAATGCAGGGTCTCGATATTTTCTCCTACTTTGACAATATAACATACATTATGTATATCGTTTCTCACTCTTGATTTATTTGTTTTGTTTTTGTATTTATGGTTATTATATTTTTCTAATATTTATTTTATATTTTTACAAGCAGAAACGCCGCCCTCTGGGCGGCTCTTTCGCTAGGACTACCTACCTACCTACCTTGTTAGAATGGAAAGCCTAGAAAAGTTAGAGATCAAAGAAAAGTAAGCTGTAATGAGAGAGAGCATAACGATAAAATTAGCTATAATACGTGGGATGGGATACGACTTTTCAACCTCTGTGTGGGGTATCGGATGGAGGTTAGATGCAGAGAAAAGTAAGCCATAATGAAGGAGAACCTAAGGATCAAAATTGCTGTAAATCATAGGAGGGAATACGACTTTTCTATGTGTGTTTGTCCGGGCTGACCATTATTCTCTCTCTCTTTCTCTCTGGCGTGTCGGGTCGGGTCGGGTGTGTCGGATCGGCTTGGTAGGAATTTTTTTGAGATCCCCACATGACACTTGCTAACCATGCCAAGTTTGGTCCAGATCGGTAAAGTAATTTCCGAGATTCTAGTGGGGACACAGACAAACAGACAGACTTCTTGGTTTTATATATATATATATATATATATATATATATATATATATATATATATATATATATATATATATATATATATATATATATATATATATATATATATAGATTATTTTGTTATTAATTTTTATTAATTATTATAATAATAATAGTTATTATTATTATTATTATTATTATTATTATTATTATTATTATTATTATATTTTCGCCCCCCACCTGTGCCCGGGTGGGCTAATTCCCTTTAAAAAAAATAAACTTGAAGCGTCATTGTGAGAATTAAAATTAATTTGTATCTAACTTCCACTGTATGTTAAGACTACCCCAACACCATGAAGTTATCGTATTCTTTAATTATAAAACACTCTTATATCATGTACACCTCACGTCAATGATCTTCAAACCAAACCTACATAATGAGGCCGCCACTTTTTAACATCTAAACAAGAAAACTTACAGAATTCCGAGCCCTTTTAGCGAGACGTAGCATCAGATATCATTTGTGAAAAGACAAAATTCACTTCCTTAATGGTGGCAAATTACAGAGAGAACACAATTAAAGTCTTTATTACGGCCACTTTTGAGGCTGTCCGTTTTAGTGAAAAGCTGGCTGGTGGGTGTTATTGGTGTGCTGTTTCTGGCCTTAATCAACTGGAATGGGTTCTCAAACAACACGAGTCTTTGGCTGTCAGACCCCAATAGTAAGACTCAAGGCAGCGCTTCAATAATCCTTTTTAGCAAAATTTTTCTTTATCTGACTGTTTGTCGACCTGTTTGTTTCTCTATCTAATAGTGTCTACCTATTTTCTGTATATATATGCAAGTAAATCACTGTAGGTGCGTGTGATCTAGGTATATGCTGATAACCACAAGGAAAGAAGAAAACACGAAGTTCCCAAGCGCTTTCGTGTAATTCACATCTTCAGGGGTGAGTACAGACTAGAGAGAGAAATACAAATCAAGGTGTATATATACAGAGGAGGGTGAGACCAGGTCCACAATGGTCAGGTATTAGGTAATGACCCTACTAATCTTTAAATAGCACATTTAAAGCTATTTAAAGATTAGTAGGGTCATTACCTAATACCTGATTAGGAGGTCTATATATTACTCCTGTGATTAATTTTTCCCTGGTATCGGTTATTTCTATCCAAATTGTTTCTGTATTCAGTTCAGTTTGTATTTCCTTATTTATTCACACTTCATATTATCCCTGACATACTATAGATTGCTACTCCGCCTCCTTTCCTAATCTGCCTATCAGTATGGAAAAATTTGTAACTTGCAATTTGGTATTCGACAGGTAACTCAGGAACATAAGAACATAAAAAAATAAGGAGTCTGCAATAGGCCAGTTGGCCTGTGCATGGCAGCTCCTGTCGAGAGTTACTACCACTCTCTATCATCCATGAATCTATCTAGCCTCCTTTTAAAACTTTCCAGCGTTCCAGCACTTACTATAAAGTTGCTAAGCTTGTTCCACTCGTCCACCACCCTATTTGTGAACCAGTTCCTTCCTATCTCCCTCCTAAACCTAAACTTATCCAACTTAAATCCGTTGTTACGAGTCCTATCCTGCTCGGATATTATAAGAACTTTATCTATATCCCCTTTATTGTTTCCTTTCACCCACTTAAATACTTCTATCATATCTCCCCGCACTCTTCGTCTTTCTTGGGAATGCAAGTTTAGTTTCTTTAACCTATCTTGATATGGAAGGTTTCTAAGTCCAGGAATCATTTTCGTCATTCTTCGCTGCACCGACTCCAGTGAATTGATATCCATTCTATAATAAGGGCACCAGAACTGAACCGCATAATCGAAATGCGGCCTGACTAGCGCAAGATATAGTTGCAATAAGACCTCTGCACTCTTATTACTTACACTTCTAGATATAAAACATTATGCTCTGTTTGCCTTATTTCGAACATTAACGCACTGTTTTCTAAGCCGTAGGTACGGGCTTACAAGTACCCCTAAGTCTCTTTCACAAGTCGACTTCTCTAGTTTGATATTGTTAAGGCTGTATATATATTGACAGTATTTGTTCTTCCAATATTAATTACGCTGCACTTGCTGGTGTTGAATTTCATTTGCCATTTTTCTGACCACCCCTGCAGTTTATTTAAATCCTCCTGTAGTGCATTTGCATCCTACCCTGAATTAATCTACCGCCCTATTTTGGTGTCCTCCGCAAACTTGCTTATGTCACTGCTGATCCCAGTATCTAGATCGTTTATGTAGATTATGAATAAGAGTGAGCCTAGTACTGACCCCTGGGGAACCTCACTGGTTACACAGCCCCACTCAGATTTAACGCCATCTACACTGACCCTCTGCGTTCTATCGGTGAGCCATGATTTTATCCAATTTAAAACTTTCCCCTCGATACCATGAGCCTTAATTTTTCTCAGAAGCCTCTGATGCGGTACTCTGTCAAATGCTTTGCTAAAGTCTAAGTAAATAACATCGTAATTTTCGTCATTATCTACTACCTCGAAGACTTTCCTAAAAAAACATCAGCAGATTTGTTAGACAAGATTTTCCCTTTGTAAACCCATGTTGAGAGTCGTAGATTAATTTGCTTTTCTGTAAATGCAATCAGATGCTATTTGCTAAAATTGATTCAAGAAATTTTCCCACTACTGACGTCAAACTGATCGGCCGGTAATTTGACGCTGATGCTCTGTCTCCCTTTTTGAATATGGGTACTACATTTGCCTGTTTCCACAAGTCTGGCACAACTCCCGTGTCTAATGATTTTGTAAATAAATTTACGAGGGGTCCACTAAACTGTTCCCTACACTCTTTCAAGACTCGAGGGAAAATTTCGTCCGGTGGGGATTTTGTCTTCCTTAATTTATTTATACTCTTAAGAACATCCTCTTTTCTGATAGTGATATTCTTTAATTTATCTTCTTCCTTTCCCCTAAATATCAGTTCCACCTCTGGAATTTCCTCGCGAATTTCTTCTGTGAAAACTGATAAAAAGTAGCTATTCAATGTTTTGCTTTTTCTGCACTGCCATTGATCACTTCCCCCCTCCCTGACTTTAAAGGCCCAACTTTGTCCTTGACCTTTGTTCTATATATCTGGAAAAATGCCTTGGGATTCTCTTTGGATTCCCTTTCTATTCTGATTTCATAGTCTCTCTTTGCTTTCCTTACATTTTTCTTAACATTCCTAGATAGTTCATTATACCTATTTCTGAGCTGCTCCTCCCCTCCCTTTAATTTCTTATAAATTTCTTTCTTTAATCCTATGTCATGTTTAAGTTTTCTGGTCATCCACCTTGGCTCATTCTTATTTGACCTAATTTTTCTGTATGGTATATTTTGTTCTTGTGCTTTACGTAGTATACTAGTGAATATATTATAGTCATGATTAATTGTTGTGTCACCTGTGACCTCACCCTTTCCTACTGGGGACTGACCTAACTGTTCCCAGGTGACCTCACCTAGGTACCTTCTTAACCCCTGATAATCCGCCAACCGAAAGTTTGGGACTCTGACCATATTGTCATTGTTTTTCGTTTCCCAATTTAGGGTGAACCTGATTTCTCTGTGATCACAGTTACCTAGTTCTTCCCCTACTGTGATATCTCTGATAATATTTTCTTTATTTGTTAATACTAGGTCTAATATATTGTCACCTCTAGTAGGTTCTGTAATTAGTTGTTTAAAAAATTGTCCTGTACTGCATCTAGGAAGTCTTCAGATTCATAGTCACCTCCAATGTTGTCCCAGTCAATATTTCTGAAGTTGAAATCCCCCATAATGAACAGGTTGTTATATTTTGCAGCCCTACTCTTTTCCTGCCATATGGGCTGATCTGCTTCTTTCCCAAGTGTTGGGGGCCTGTAAATCAATCTAAGCTTAGCCATGTTTCATTGAATTCTATTATATCGATTTTTTCGGTACATACCAATGCCCTGATTTCATCCATTTTGTTTCTCATATTCTACTGTTTGCATAGTAGACACTTAGGTTAGTCGTGATCTGAGTAAGCTCTTTGGCGCGTTTAGGTTTTAACTCCCTGCCTAATTTAGTTTTGTCATAATTCCAAGCACTATTTTTTTGTAACCTTAGACTTTGTTTATCCGCTCCGACTGCAGTCTCCTCCACCTCCGTACTAATATGTCCCCCAAGCAGTTTAAGGACTTCGATATCTTTTGAACTGCCCTCTCGAGAGAGCCAGCCAGGGTTGCCACCCCAGCCCTTTGACAAATGTACCCCATCCCTAGCATAAAGGTCCCTTCTGCCGTAAAAGTTGTTCCAGTTGTCTACGAATGGGACTGATATTGACTTGCAATATCTGTCAAGGCGGCCGTTGACACCAACTGTCTTTGACAACCAATCATTACCAACTCTCCTTCTAGGCAGGACACCACATATGATAGGGATCCCTCCCTTAGACCTAACACGTTCTATAGCTGTCTTGAACTTATCAAGAAGCTCCTCACTTCTACACCGGCCAAAATCATTGCCTACTGCACTGAGGCAGATAATGGGTTTGTTCCCATTACCAGACAAGATATTGTCCATCCTGTCAACTACATCCCCCACCCCATCTCCTGTCAAACACACCCTATTCCTATTTTTATGTTTACCACAAAAAGCTCTATCCAGGTAACGTACCTGGGAATTGCCAACAATTATGATTTTTGTACCTTCCTTGTCAGCTTTGTCCCTGACTATGCTAACGTCCAATTCGTCTATCAAAGGATTAAAAGAGTTTTTACACTTAGCTGTTGTTGTCGTATCCTTGGGGGTCTTTTTTCACCACCAGTTTGGTGGTCCCTCTCCTCACAACCTTCCATTCGCCTGAGTTTTTGTCAGACACGGGCTTTCCTTGCCTCGTGTCTTCTTCCTTCATCCTCGCTATGATTTTCTATAATTTCAAGTTTTCTTCCTTTACCTTTTCTAACTAGGCCAGAATTTCGGCCCTCAGAAGGGCACAGCCCTGTTCACAAGTAGCACTATCCATTACTATCCATTACTTACACCAACATTCCTGTTGTTGATATTAATTTTGTCTTCTCTTTATTTTCAGTCTTGTCTCTAATATTTTTCATGGATAAGTTATCGACTTTTCTTGACATCTTATCTGCCTCTTTTAAAATTATTTTTCACCGTTATGTTATTCTATATTTGTCTTATTTCCTTTCATTAACATTGAGTTAAAAAGATACTGTTATCTGCTACTCTGCCTTCACACACAGTTCATTTCAGAATTATATCATCAATAAGTTGCCTGCACATTAGACTTGCGTTTACCTTTGATAAATCATAACCTGTTAAAGACGTCATCTTTCTCCACTTCTGGTCTGCCTTGTGATGGGTTGACCTGCTGGCCACAGGTAACAAATCACCGTCCCTAGAAGTGCCGCTCCGTTAGTATCCATGATTGCTTCAAAACTTCAGTTGACTCAGGGTCACCGTTGAAAAGGCAGTGGACCAGCAATCAAAACTTCTGTATATGCACACATACGCGATAGTTCATGATATTTTACCTCTTAATCTTTTTTGTATTTGAGGTTCATGTTTCTGCTTTATAAAAATAACGTTGGAGTTCTTTTCCACCTCATAATCCTACGCATCGGGAATTACGCCACACGAACCTTCAGCCTCCTTCTGCCTGTGGTGAGGTTCTTGTGTGGTACAAGTAGAAGATTTATTTTGACTCGGTATGTTTCCAGTGAGTTAGACTCCGAGTCCGGGATTGGGTTGTGGCGGGTTCACTAGAAACAGATCATGATGGAGGCTCTTGTTGTTTATCCTGAGCTGAATGGTCGAGTCTTTCTTGAAATGGACCACCAATATGCGTCAAGGTGAGACAAGCTCTCCACCCTTCATGGCTAGAGAACCGACAGACCACAGTTCCCTTCTACCCTACTTGAAGCTCCTCAGCCACCCTCTACCTCGTCTCCTAGAACTCTCAAAGTGTGGCGAGGGTGACGCCTGACCCTGTAATATAAGGTTCACCTCTCCCACTTTTTCCTGTTAGGTAAAACTAACAGTACATATTTATCTTGTATTGTAACTTATTTTGACAAAACTTGCTGCTTGTTAGTGGATTGTTTTCTTTTCTCTTCATTTAAGTTACTTTTCAGCGTCTCTGTTTCTGTTTTTATTTCAGTCTTTCTTTCGTCCTTCCAGTTTATTGATCTATTGTTCAATATATCCATTAAAGCAGATATTTATCTATCAGGTTTGCTTATCTATCTACCAATCTCTCAGGGTATTCTTGTATCATTCCAATAGTTCATCTACGCTCTCATTTCTTCTCCCCCCTCCCCTTCTCCATCTCTCCCTAACCTATCCATATCCTTCCATCCCGTCTCCCTACCACTCATCTTTCCTTTCTTCAGCTACCACACTTTAACCACATCCCTTTTACTCCTCAGGCATTCTCCTTCCTCTCCTTTACGCTCAGTATACCTCCCTCTCCTCCCTTCCCACCTCTTCTCCCCCTCCTCTTTTTTTTCTTTTCCCTTCTCCTCCTCTCTCATCTCTTCTTCTCCATTCCCCTCCTCTCCACTTCTCCCTCACGTACAATAAACTTTTCTCTCCCCTCCTCACCCCTCCATTTCCTGCCCTCCTCCCTTCTGTTTCCTTAAGTTAAAAATATTTTGCCCTTTCTCTCTTTTCTTTCTCCATCTCCCACATCCCTCTACTCTCCCTCCACTTCCTTAAGCTACTCCTCCCTTCGTCTATCAATTCCATCGTTCCTTACCCCTCCCTTTCTTCTCTTCCTTTAACAAACACACACAAAGACCACCCTCCCACACACACATACGCAGTCATAGAGATAACATAACAAAGAGAAACAGAATAAAAGGGGAGAAATAAATATGTATATAGGCGTAGATGAGCGGATATGACCCAAAGTTCGTCATGGCGTTCACTATATAAATACACAGGGGAAATATACACAGCAAGATCAGTCACAGGGGCAAAAGTATACGGGGTGGCCGGTGAAAAAGTATATGGGATGGCCAGTGATTAAGTCTATGGGATGTCCAGTGAGAAAGTCTATGGGATGGCCACTAAGAAAGTATATTGGATGGCCACTAAGAAAGTCTATGGGATGGCCACTAAGAAAGTGTACGGGATGGCCAGTGAGAAAGTATATTGGATGGTTTTGTTAATACAAACTTTGGAAGGGCTATAAAAAATAAATTGTCATTAGAAGGTATACGAGGTGGCCATGAAAATCTTTGGGATGGCCATTAAAAAGTGATAAAAATGGTAATTTACTAAAAGTTTGGGTAAGCCAATAAGAAAATTAATGGGTAGGTCATTCAAAATTAATGGGTGGCCAAAATATACGGGGGTGGTCAACATATACGGGGTGGTCAACATATACGGGGTGGTCAACATATACGGGGGTGGTCAACATATACGGGGGTGGTCAACATATACAGGAATTGGTCAACATATGCGGGGTGGTCAACAGTTGGTCAACATATGCTGAAGGTCAACATATGCGGGGTGGTCAATATGCATTGGTCAACATATACGGGTGGTCAACATATACGGGGGTGGTCAACATATACGGGGTGGTCAACATATGCGGGGTGGTCAACATATACGGGGTGGTCAACATATACGGGGTGGTCAACATATGCGGGGTGGTCAACATATATATAGGATAACTAACGTATAGCAGCTGGCCAATTTATAGTGGATGGTCATTATAGTGAAACTAACCAGCATATAAAAGGCGGCTAACAAATAAGAGCTATCTAACATATAAGAGTTGGCCAACATTTAGAAGTTGGCCAACATATAGGAGATGGCCTGTACTAAGATGGCATATATGGCCAGTAAAAGGCGCTCTCTCTCTCTCTCTCTTCTTGGGTCTCCTTCACACGCAAAACTACTACTACTACTACTACTACTACTACTACTACTAACTTTTTTTTTGTAGCCTCCCCAATAGCCATACCACTATTTATTTACCCTTAATATTAAATATCCTTTATGTGGCGGCCAGTCTATGTGTTCCCCTACACACACCAGCAGGGAGCGGCCAACAACCATGTTTCTACAACACCAGCAGGGAGGCGGCCAACAACCATGTTCCGGCTAACAAACTGCTCACCAGCAGGGGGCCAACAACCATGTGTCCTGTAACACCAGCAGGGAGGCGGCCAGCACCATGTGTCCCTAACACCAGCAGGGAGAGGCGGCCAACAACCATGTGTTCCCCACACACCACAGGGGTGGCCAACAACCAAGTGTTTCCTGGCACCAGCAGGAGGCGGCCAACAAACCATGTGTCCCGTACAACACCAGCAGGAGGCGGCCAACAGCCATGTGTTCCCCTACAACACCAGCAGGGAGGCGGCCAACAACCATGTGTCCATTACAACACCAGCAGGAGGCGGCCAACAGCCATGCCCGTACAACACCAGCAGGAGGAGCCAACAACCGGCAACACCAGCACCAACACATGTGCCCCCACAACACCAGCAGGAGGCGGCCAACAACCATGTGTCGTACAACACCAGCAGGGAGGCGGCCAACAGCCATGTGCAGGAGGCCAACCATGTGAGGCGGCCAACAGCCATGTGTCTTAACAGAGGAGGCCAACAACCATGTGTTCCCCTACAACACCAGCAGGCAGGGGCAGGCGGCCAGCAAACATGTTCCCCTACAACACCAGCAGGGAGGCGGCCAAACAACCATGTGTCCCCTACAGCACCAGCAGGGAGGCGCCAACAACCATGTGTCCTATACAACACCAGCAGGGGAGGCGGTACAAACCAGCAGTGAGTACAACACCAGCAGGACGCAACACCAGCGTACAACCATGTGTTCCCCACAACACCAGCAGGGAGGCGGCCAACAACCATGTGTCCTACAACCAGCAGACAACCATGTGTGGAGGCGGCCAACAACCATGTGTCACAACACCAGCAGGAGGCGGCCAACAACCCATGTGTTCCTACAACACCAGCAGGGAGGCGGCCAACAACCATGTGTTTCCCCATGCACCAGCAGGAGGCCAAACATGTGTCCCTAACACCAGCAGGAGGCGGCCAACAGCCATGTGTTTCTAACACCAGCAGGGAGGCCAACAACCATGTGTCCAACCACAGCAGGGAGGCGGCCAACAGCCATGTGTCCTGTACAACACCAGCAGGGAGGTGGCAACAAACCATGTGTTCCCTACAACACCAGCAGGAGGCGGCCCATGTGTCCCTACAACACCAGCAGGAGGCGGCCAACAAACCATGTGTTCCTACAACACCAGCAGGCCAACAACCATGTGTCCTGTAACACCAGCAGGAGGCGGCCAACAACCCATGTCCCGTACAACACCAGCAGGGAGGCGGCCAACAACCATGTGTTCCCATGCAACACCAGCAGGGAGGAGGCCAACAAACATGTGCCCCCAACACCAGCAGGAGGCGGCCAACAACCATGTGTGTTCGCACCAGCAGGGAGGCGCCAACAACCATGTGTCCCCTACACACCAGCAGGAGGCGGCCAACAACCATGTGTCCCCACAACACCAGCAGGAGGCGCCAACAACCAGCACCAGCAGGGGAGGCGGCCAACAACCATGTGTCCTACAACACCAGCAGGAGCGGCCAACAACCATGTGCCACAACACCAGGGAGGGCGGCACAACAACCATGTGTTCCCTCCACCAGCAGCAGGCACAACAACCATGTGGCACCAGCAGGGAGCCAACAACCATGTGTTCCCCTACAACACCAGCAGGGAGGCGGCCAACAACCATGTGTCCCTACAACACCAGCAGGGAGGCGGGTTCCCTAATGGGCCAACAACCATGTGTTCCTGCAACCATGTGGCAGGGAGGCCCAGTGCAACAAACTATGTGTCATACAACACCAGCAGGGAGGCGGCAGCAGCCAACAACCATGTGTCAACCATACAACACCAGCAGGGGGCGGCCAACAACCATGTGTCCCGTACAACACCAGCAGGGAGGCGGCCAACAACCATGTGTTCCCCTACAACACCAGCAGGGAGGCGGCCAACAACCATGTGTTCCCCTACAACACCAGCAGGGAGGCGGCCAACAGCACCAAATTATCAGTGACTCAAATATAACCTGTATGTTAATTCCATGTGACCTTTTTGTATTGAAAACTTTTGTTAAACAATCTACCCCCCCCGATGCCCCCATACCTAATATACTGCGTCATTATTTTATCCATTGTATATTTTTAGCCTCTGGCTGCTGTGCTTTTCAATAAACCGTTAATTATTATTATTATTATTATTATTATTATTATTATTACTACACATACACACAAAACTGGGAGTAAGGTGATGTAAGAGAGGGAGGGACTTACTATGAGTCACAAGTTGGCAGTGTTTGAGAGGTTGTAACTTCCTCCCGGCAGCCTCGCTCCTGCCATTAGCAATAAGTAGGATAATTTCATGCGGATTTTTTGGCTCCGGCTTCAAGAGTAAGTTTGACTTGTCTGGTTCTTTTACTTATTCTGGCTCCCTCATACAATCTCCTCACGCACCTACACCCTCACACCAACACCTTTACACTTACACCATCACACTTACACCTGCTGTTAGTGTCATGGTTGTCCTGTTCTTGTTAGTTCTTTCTTGCCTGATTATCTTATTTTTCCTTAACATATGTTCATTGTTATTAACAAGTTATTTTTCATGATTTTTTTTCGTTTGTTTACTTTTGTTGATGAAAGTTCTTCATCATCATTCATACGTATTGTACATGAATATATAATGTCTACCATCAATGTAATCTGACGTGTTCTCTTGTGTCAACGACCGAGGTCAAAATTTAACACCCGAACACTGGAGACATCTGTACAGGAAAGCAAAAAGACTTACATCTTAGCACTATGTTTAACAGTACAATAATTATTTACTAACACGAACGTATAACTTCTTGTAATCCAGACGATACATTATGTTATTTTATGATTTTATTGAGATTTGAACAATATCAGTTGCTTTCAAGAGAGCTGCACCACTCAAAAGGTTTAACAATGTCAGTACCGTTGTTGTTGTTACACATTTTTCTGGCTAAATAAACTGTTTGAATTTCACTTTTAATTTCAAGAGACTATATTCTGCAGGAGTCAAATATGCAATAAATGGCACAAAGTTTGAATTTTCATGCCAGCCTTCCATATTTTGGCCATTCAAGGTCTTTTTTTTAGAAAAGATTCCCCCAGACAACCCTCATGCACTAAGTTTGTTTGTTTAGAAATTTTGACGTCATTTGAATGTCAGGTGAACGGAGGAGTCATCTTTCGTTCATTCGAGAACGTCACCGACTCTACTTGTTAATAATTGTCCATTATTGTTAAGATTAGGTAAGTATCATTCACATATTTACCGAAAGAAATATAAAATAAATTCAAGTATATAAATTATGTTTTCATATAATAACACCTACAGGTTGACATAAGCAACTACCACAGGCGGATGTACAGGGTGTCCACTAAGTCCTACTCCGGTTTTAGATTTTCATTACAACCAAACCCAAAAAGAAACAATTATTAAATTTTTTGCATCCTGTTGCTTAACAAATAAAGTTTTTCTATTCACAGTTTATAATTTGAGTGTCCAAGAGACATTCCATCGCAACCCTAGACAGTCGTGCAGTAAGTGACTTGCAGCTGCCAATATCAGCTGTACACAAAGTCGTACACAAAGGGGTGCACCTTTACTATTGTAAAGTGCAAATAGTCCAAGCATTACAACTTAATGACAAGTTTCGGCCCTATGAGTTTGCATGCAACTTTCTGAGCTTGAATGATGAAAACAACGAGCACCTTTCACGTGTCAGGACGAATTATCTGACATTAGAGTGTGTGTGTATATAGGGGTCTGAAAACCAACAGGAGTTTCATGAACACCTTCATATTAGCCAAAAACTTAATGTTTGGTGTGGACTCACGGTCATTAGGGTGATAAGCCCATTTGTCTTTGGTGAGCAGAATATGACAGGATGTGTGTACAGTATCTTGACATGCTGGACAATTATTTGGTTGGAAGAGTTGTACCATCGAATATTTCTCAGTAAATCCTGTGCTCCTCCACACTAGAGTTTGTGTGTAACTGCCTTGATGAGAACTGCTCTGGCAGATGGGTGGTTGTGTACGTGATCAGCCCATCTCCTGGCCCCTTGTTATGTCAGTATTACTGTACGCCCGTACATTTCTTGTGGGGTATGTCAAGGATTAGTTTTTCCAGACCCTAGATGCTGACACTGAACCACTTCGTATGAAGAAAACCAATGACATCAGAAGAGTGACGACACATGGATTGAAATGTAGTTTGGGCTGAATGTGCTACCGTCTGTTGAAGTGCACCGAACAACAGGTAAAACTCGATTTCTTAAGAAGCGAAGCCTTCCCCCCCCAACCCCACAAAAAAGTATAATTTTACATCTTTAGTTTTTGTTGTAATAAAATCTCAAAAGAGGAACAGGAGTCTATAGAGGCTTATTTATCACCTTAATTAATTTCCTCCCTTACCAGCGGAAATCCAATAAATTTGACTCAATACAAACTACAAGAAAACACATGTATCTCCCCATGGTATTTAAATTCCCTTGAGATTAAAGGAATATGTGAATAATTCTTGAATCGCTCAAATGTCGTGTATTCTCACTTCCCTTGTGTGTTCATAAAGAAGCAAAACGACTGACTGACCCTCCACCTGAATGTAGAAAAGTCGAGTAGAGAGAGAGAGAGAGAGAGATATGACTTGATGCTTGGATGTATGGATGGTTGTATAGATAGATAGATAGATAGATAGATGGGTGGACCGATAGATAAATAGTTTACATTGATTCAGTATGTACTGTACATTGGTATTATAGGTAAACACTGTACAGTATATAAATAATGAAAGTGTATAAACAATGTGTATAGGCAGAGGAAGAACCACATACAAATAATGTGTGTAGACAGTGGAGGTACCGTATATAAACAATGTGTATAGGCAGTGCAGCTATATAACCACTAGTAAACGTAGACAGTGGAGCTATACAAACACTAGTAAACGTAGACAGTGGAGCTATACAAACACTAGTAAACGTAGACAGTGGAGCTATACAAACACTAGTAAACGTAGACAGTGGAGCTATACAAACACTAGTAAACGTAGACAGTGGAGCTATACAAACACTAGTAAACGTAGACAGTGGAGCTATACAAACACTAGTAAACGTAGACAGTGGGGCTATACAAACACTAGTAAACGTAGACAGTGGAGCTATACAAACACTAGTAAACGTAGACAGTGGAGCTATACAAACACTAGTAAACGTAGACAGTGGAGCTATACAAACACTAGTAAACGTAGACAGTGGGGCTATACAAACACTAGTAAACGTAGACAGTGGAGCTATACAAACACTAGTAAACGTAGACAGTGGAGCTATACAAACACTGGTAAACGTAGACAGAGGAGCTCTACAAACACTAGTAAACGTAGACAGTGGAGCTCTACAAACACTAGTAAACGTAGACAGTGGAACTATACAAACACTGGTAAACGTAGACAGAGGAGCTCTACAAACACTAGTAAACGTAGACAGTGGAGCTCTACAAACACTAGTAAACGTAGACAGTGGAGCTATACAAACACTAGTAAACGTAGACAGAGGAGCTCTACAAACACTAGTAAACGTAGACAGTGGAGCTATACAAACACTGGTAAACGTAGACAGTGGAACTATACAAACACTGGTAAATGTAGACAGTGGAGCTATACAAACACTGGTAAACGTAGACAGTGGAGCTATACAAACACTGGTAAACGTAGACAGTGGAGCTATACAAACACTAGTAAACGTAGACAGTGGAGCTATACAAACACTATACAAACACTGGTAAACGTAGACAGTGGAACTATACAAACACTGGTAAATGTAGACAATGGAGCTATACAAACACTGGTAAACGTAGACAGTGGAGCTATACAAACACTGGTAAACGTAGACAGTGGAGCTATACAAACACTGGTAAACGTAGACAGTGGAACTATACAAACACTGGTAAACGTAGACAGTGGAGCTATACAAACACTGGTAAACGTAGACATTGGAACTATACAAACACTGGTAAACGTAGACAGTGGAACTATACAAACACTGGTAAACGTAGACAGTGGAGCTATACAAACACTGGTAAACGTAGACATTGGAACTATACAAACACTGGTAAACGTAGACAGTGGAACTATACAAACACTGGTAAACGTAGACAGTGGGGCTATACAAACACTGGTAAACGTAGACAGTGGAGCTATACAAACAGTGGTAAACGCAGACAAAGGGGCTATGTAAACACCAGTAAGCATGAAGTGGATTCAAGATATATAAAGACATTACATATGATTATTAACAAAAGATAATGAATCAATATTACTTAAATAATTTTACGCTTCACACACTTATTATTTTCCAAAGAAAAATATTAAAAAACTCAGGCCATTTTAAATTTGGTGAATGATTCTCATCACTCAGATAAGGTAAATAAATACTGAGGAAAAAGAGTAGTCAAAGGGTGTTTCTGATGCTGTCATGCCAGCCAGTTCAATAAACGATGAAAGCCGAGTCAAAACGTTATTCAAAGAGCAGACGTAAAGTGCTATATGCGCCAATTTTCCGAGCTTATAACTTTGTAAAAAGAGAGAGAGAGAGAGATTTGGTTGATCATGCACAAGGATATTCACCTTAGCTCATAAAGCTTCAGTATAAGGCGACGGGGAGAGTCTCTGTTGCCGACTTTAATTGAAAAACTCAGCCAACCTTCCTGTGACACCTGACACCAGCGACCAGGTGAGTGCCAGCCATGAGTGACACACGCGCGAGTGACACGACTGACGTAAGGCACATGAGTGAAACACGTAAGTAACATAATGTACACCCACTAAAAAATTATTCGGCACCCATGGCTCTGATACACCCCTTAACGATCACTGGTACAGAAGCCGTGATTACGTGGTGTGGTTGGTACCCCTGTCTCTCTCTCTCTCTCTGTATGTGTGTGTGTGTGTGTGTGTGAAAGTATTTTGATGTATTCTGTAGCCACGTGTAGTACTTAACGGATAATAAACGGGAATACATAAAGTGTTAATACGAAAGTCTCTGAACGGCATAGCATTATCCACTGTAATATAATAATCAAACACACAATCTGTGTTAATGTGTGCATGGTAACCAACGAATCGTGGTACCATTTATGGATTTCTTACATTAAGAGAAGCAACGACATAAGCCCACATCATTACAAAGTGTAGATGATGGAAAGTATGTAAACGTCCATTAATATAAGACCACATGCACAAAGAACACAGAATATTAGTGTACCGTAGTAGTGATGTAACATTAAGCTCAGTACTGACATGATTATGAAGCAGGGAATGAATCACCAAACGAGGTATGATATTTCTTTAGTCTGCCAAACATGATAAGATTATTAGGTCCTCGGTGGGGTGGGAGAGGGGGGGGGGAGGTGTGATTGGTAGTGAAATTCATGTGAGACAAACAATGTTAGTGTTAGCATAGACTTTTACCACAGGAGGTTCGTCATCTGAATACAATATATCGAATATGTTGGAAACGGAACTGGTTCAACCTGCATTGAGTTGAGCTTCGGATCGAACAGTAGGAATCGTAATGTTTATTTCGAATCCTAGCTATGTTAGACAATATGAAAACCTTGGAAAAGAAACGCGCAGCACTCATCACACTACACGGTGTGGGCCCCAGCAATGGTGAAATTGCTAGGCGGGTTGGTGTGTCCAAGCACACCGTAGCCCGATGGATAGAGCGCTACGTCGAAACTGGAGACACCTTGCATAAGCGTGGAGCGGGCAGGCCACTGTGTACAACTCAGCAGGCCAGGGATATCATCCATGCACCGTACCTTAGGAGTTTTTTAAAAAATTCTCGTGTGGTGTGTCATATTGTATCACGCAGCAAGGGTGCCGAATAATTTTTTATTGGGTTTACATGGCGGTCACACGTAAATGACATGAGTGATGCAGGCGAATGTCATGATTACCACCAAAATAATGCGACTAACACAAATAAATTTACATAATAGACGTGCATGATATGACTGTAACACGTGCATGATATGACTGTAACACGTGCATGATATGAAAAATGAATGACATGACGGACACACGTGAATTAAATGATCAACACAAATGAATAGCATCAAAATAAATGAAATGAATAAAACACATAAACGATATGACTGAAAAAGTGAATGACATGATTTAAATAAACGAGTGGCGTAAGTGATATAATCAAGTAACGTGACATGTTTTTCATAACATGATTAACACACACGTGACATGCATAAATAACATAGCAGACTTATGCCATAGACATGACACACCTAAATGACTGTCATGAGTGATACACGTAGATGATATGAGACACACATAAAAGGCATGACTGGAACACATAGCACATGACAATCGTACGGAAACCACATACAAATGAATGACACAAAAAATGTGAATAACAATTAACACAAGTGAATGACATACCAAACAAACAAACACACACACACAAACACAATATGTAAATACAGTAACATGACAGACACACACACATGTCAATGATCTGACAAGCAAAGTCGAATTACATGAGAGACACACGTAAATTAATATTCCATACAAGCAAAGGCGAGCTATCAATTGATAAGTTTGAGAGAGAAAAAGAGAGAGAGAGCTAATTCACTCAATCCATTGTTTTAACACAGATCGAGAGTTTAACACCCTGTTATTAGCTACGATACGTACAACATTATCATCAAAGAACACAATACGTGAAGTGTAATTTCTGTATGCTTTATGAACAAGAAGGTTACCGAAGAGAATGATGACGATGGAAGTGAATAATGTCGAAGAAAGTGAAAGATGACGAGGAAAGTGAATGGTGACGAAGGAAGTGAATGATGTTAAGATAAGTGAATGATTATGAAAGAAGTGAATGATGATGATGATGGAAGTGAATAATGAGAAAGTGAGTGATGATGAAGGATATGACTGCACGAGGGAGGAGAGTCTGGTGTAAGTACGGTAAGTGTTGTGAGGAAACAACGTTGTAGTGCACAGAAAACAATGTTAGAGATAAATGGAGTTATTAGTGACCCCACGTTTTCTATGAGTGTAGATAACTATTAGTGACCCCACGGTTTGTATGAGAGTAGACAACAGGGAGGTACTACCGCCTGGGAAGATATTGGAAGCATAACATATTGTCTAATGGTAGACCCTACTGCCATATGACATTACGAAAATTGTGACCAAGTCCCAGGTTGCTGACCCGACTTTGTGTCTCATTTACACACAATTGCAGTGTCTCAATTTATGTGTGACTCTGTCCCTGTCTCTTCTCTATTGAAAAAGAAAACGGAAAAACAGACCCAACAACACAAGTTTATATGAAACAAAAAAGTGTTGAAAGTGTTCCCGTGTCTGATACTTCACGAGCAGGTATTTCCTGTCTGTGGAAAAACTTCCATTGCCGTTCACCTCACGCTATAAACACCTGCATGTGTTTCACAAATCTGTGTTATGACTAAAAAAAAGACATATTTCATCCACGAGGTTCGCGGCATCGCTCGTGCATGGTACACCCAAGTAATCCCGGAGGAGAGATACGACAGACAAGGTGTATGTATATCGACACGAAACTTGTTACACACTGTTTAGGTTGACTATGGCACAAACGCGACGAGTTCAGTCCGCTCTCCCATTGGCTAAAAGTGAAAAGATATTCTAAGTTTCTGTTCATTTTTCTCCGGCAAGATCAGCCATCTACTTTAAGCTCAAGACGGAGACGACAGTAAGAATATGGATGAACTTTGCAAATCATCGTAGACTTCAAAAAGTCTATTTTGTAGCTCAGGGTAAACCTTACACAAGATTTAGTCACTCCACTAAGGTGCGATTTGGAAACTGGGGCAGTGTCCAGGCTAACCTGAGTCGCTGTCGGGTGAATCTGAGCCGAGCGTGTGAGGCTCCACTTGATATTCTGTCCGTGTCCTTGAGGCTCCTCACACCCTTGTGCTGCCTACCACATCTCCTTCATCAATACATTAAAATTTTCCTTCTTGCTAAAATCCATATAACAGGTCCGTCACGGCTTTAATTATTTAAATTTACGCCTCTTCTCGGTGGTAAAATGAGGAATTACAACTTTAATTGAAACAGTTTAAGGAGCGGGAAGACTGGAGAGACTGTCCTTTACCTACACACAATATTCATTTCCTCATCTTCGCTAGGACACAAAGTTTTCTCAACGACCATTGAATAATAACTTTTACCAGTGTGGTCCAGCACGCAGCTGAAACAGTCATCTCCTATGTTGATGTGAAAAGTCACGTAATTATCAATGATTATCAAAATAACTCTATTAATGACTTATAAATATATAACAGCAGTGAATTTTAATTAAGTGGGGCCAAACATTCAAATCATCTTCGTTTGCCTCTAACTTAACATAAACGATAATACTTGGTGCGATGACAACTAGTTCCCCAGCATTAATATTTGTCACTTCAACTTATTGATGTACGGATGAAATTAAAGAGTTTCGATGCGTTCATACAGTACAGAGGAAAGATTGAAGACCAGGATTTGCGAGGATATGGGTGAGACCTTCGTTCAACACCGGGTTGAATAAGATAGTTTTTTCTATGATGATTGGTTATTTTGATGATGCTGATGATGATGATGATGATGATGATGATGATGGTTTGTATTCTAAAGAAGCTAAATTCATCTGAGGATGAAGATAAAAAGGTAAATCTTCCAGTTCATTAGGACGCCACAAGACACAAGTGAGGAAGAGCGACAGATATAGGCTGCTCCTACCTCTACTGAGCTAACATCTCCCATATCTATGAGCGGCGAACCGAGCTAATTGGTGACGTGTTACAGCTGTGAGTTGTTCACACCTAATGTATTCTTCAGGGCATCATTATTTCCTGAATTTAAAATTTCTTTCACATACTAGCCAGACCTACATCATTATCTAACGTGCTACCAGACATCAGAAGATATAAACTATTAACATTGCAACAGGATCCTGTGGTGTCCTTCAAAGCCAAGTCTGTTTCATCTGGTCTTCACCTTCGTCCACCTCCTCCTCTTCCTACTCTCACGCAGAACTACCTAAGTCTGGTCTTTCATGGCCCTCACTTGGAAGACTGACTCTTATATACAGTATTTCATATCGCACCCAGTCTCTTGGACGTATGAGAATAATATATCACTGACCAATATACCCAACTTTCAAATGCATTATATGAATCACCAATTTTTCACCAATAAGAATCTGTTTCACACCGATAAGAGCCTATCTTTGAGCGATGGAGTGTATTTTTCTTCGTGTGCACATTTCACAAGGTGACATTCAGCTGGATTACTTTGAGAGGCAGTTCGACCTTGGAGAGAGAGAGAGAGAGAGAGAGAGAGAGAGAGAGAGAGAGCATAAAATACACACGAGGTATAAATGGATAAAGGGGCACACGAAAGAAAACGAAACCAACACCGCAGGAAGAAACAGAAGACGGAGAGAGGGAGAAAGAGAACGGAGGTCTGGATGGGACAAGAGATGAGTTGAATTAATGGGGTCAATATCGGTGTAAGCTGAGGCGGAAATATTGGAAAATGTCAAGTATGAAAGAGAGAGATAGAGAGACCCTTCTGAAAATGTACACGTATGGTGGAGGGGGAGAAGGAAGAGAGATAGAGTCTTCTTTTCAGAGCAACAGACATACATACAGAAAAAAGAATAGAAGGACAAGATACATAAAGAAACTCACACACATATGCATATACTGGAGATGGAAAGACGACGTAACCAGATATAAGCGGACATGCATTTATACAGGCAGCAATTTGGACAATATAAAGCCCCTCAGACATAAACATAAACACAGACAGCCATGTGTACATACACACAGACAGACATGTGTACATACACACAGACAGACATGGCGCGAGAAGTAGAAAAGAGACGATGGGGAAAAAATGCAGTGAAGGTTAACAATTTCAAATTCATTATTATCTTGCTCTCGCCTCGTATATACACAGGTAGATATAGACAGCCATGCGCCATATATTAAAAAAAAAAAAGTTCAAGGAATAAAACTTGCAAAAATAACTCGAACAATACAGTAAACATTTGGCTGTAAGGAAAAAAGTTGCCAGCTTTTTCTGTTCTCGGAAGTGGTTGAAAATATAACTCTGTCATTTGTATGCATTTTAGTGTGGCCTTCTCAAACTTAAAAATTTCATTTTCTTCTTTTAAGTTCTTCTTTATCAGTCTATTGATTTGAGTGAGTATCAAACAGTCGGTCAGGCACATGGATATAGGTAGGCATGGAGTAACGTAGACAAGTAAGAGACATACAGTACAGACAACTGTATAGAGCCCTAAATAGCCCAGTCTCACGTAACATAGCCCCCCTCACTCCCACACATATCGTATATTCTTAAGATGTTGCACAACCTAGAAGAGAAAATGGCTCTTAAGAGAAAAGAAGAAGCAAATACTACACAACTTTTAAAACAAATTACGAACTACAAATCATTACTGAAGACACCAGCACCAGTAACATCACCAGCAGCACCGCCATCACCTTCACTACCAGACTGCTACTGAAGACACTAGCACCATCACCAGCAGCACCGCCATCACCTTCACTACCAGACTGCTACTGAAGACACTAGCACCATCACCAGCAGCACCGCCATCACCTTCACTACCAGACTGCTACTGAAGACACTAGCACCATCACCAGCAGCACCGCCATCGCCTTCACTACCAGACTGCTACTGAAGACACTAGCACCATCACCAGCAGCACCGCCATCGCCTTCACTACCAGACTGCTACTGAAGACATCAGCACCAGCATCATCACCAGCAGCACCACAGCCTCCTGCACTATCAGACTGCTACTGAAGACACTAGCACCATCACCAGCAGCACCGCCATCGCCTTCACTACCAGACTGCTACTGAAGACATCAGCACCAGCACCATCACCAGCAGCACCGCCATCGCCTTCACTACCAGACTGCTACTGAAGACACTAGCACCATCACCAGCAGCACCGCCATCGCCTTCACTACCAGACTGCTACTGAAGACACTAGCACCATCACCAGCAGCACCGCCATCGCCTTCACTACCAGACTGCTACTGAAGACATCAGCACCAGCATCATCACCAGCAGCACCACAGCCTCCTGCACTATCAGACTGCTACTGAAGACACTAGCACCATCACCAGCAGCACCGCCATCGCCTTCACTACCAGACTGCTACTGAAGACATCAGCACCAGCACCATCACCAGCAGCACCGCCATCACCTTCACTACCAGACTGCTACTGAAGACACTAGCACCATCACCAGCAGCACCGCCATCGCCTTCACTACCAGACTGCTACTGAAGACATCAGCACCAGCATCATCACCAGCAGCACCACAGCCTCCTGCACTATCAGACTGCTACTGAAGACACTAGCACCATCACCAGCAGCACCGCCATCGCCTTCACTACCAGACTGCTACTGAAGACACTAGCACCATCACCAGCAGCCATCACCTTCACTACCGCTGCAAGACACTAGCACCATCACCAGCAGCACCGCCATCGCCTTCACTACCAGACTGCTTCTGAAGACACTAGCACCATCACCAGCAGCACCGCCATCGCCTTCACTACCAGACTGCTACTGAAGACACCAGCACCAGCATCATCACCAGCACCGCCATCGCCTTCACTACCAGACTGCTACTGAAGACATCAGCACCAGCATCATCACCAGCAGCACCGCCATCGCCTTCACTACCAGACTGCTACTGAAGACACCAGCACCAGCATCATCACCAGCAGCACCGCCATCGCCTTCACTACCAGACTGCTACTGAAGACATCAGCACCAGCATCATCACCAGCAGCACCACAACCTCCTGCACTACCAGACTGCTACTGAAGACACTAGCACCATCACCAGCAGCACCGCCATCGCCTTCACTACCAGACTGCTACTGAAGACATCAGCACCAGTAACATCACCAGCAGCACCGCCATCACCTTCACTATCAAACTGCTACTGAAGACACCAGCACCAGCATCATCACCAGCAGCACCACAGCCTCCTGCACTATCAGACTGCTACTGAAGACACTAGCACCATCACCAGCAGCACCGCCATCGCCTTCACTACCAGACTGCTACTGAAGACACCAGCACCATCACCAGCAGCACCGCCATCGCCTTCACTACCAGACTGCTACTGAAGACATCAGCACCATCACCAGCAGCACCGCCATCACCTTCACTACCAGACTGCTACTGAAGACATCAGCACCAGCATCATCACCAGCAGCACCACAACCTCCTGCACTACCAGACTGCTACTGAAGACACTAGCACCATCACCAGCAGCACCGCCATCGCCTTCACTACCAGACTGCTACTGAAGACATCAGCACCATCACCAGCAGCACCGCCATCACCTTCACTACCAGACTGCTACTGAAGACACCAGCACCAGCATCATCACCAGCAGCACCACAACCTCCTGCACTACCAGACTGCTACTGAAGACACTAGCACCATCACCAGCAGCACCGCCATCGCCTTCACTACCAGACTGCTACTGAAGACATCAGCACCAGTAACATCACCAGCAGCACCGCCATCACCTTCACTACCAGACTGCTACTGAAGACATCAGCACCAGCATCATCACCAGCAGCACCACAACCTCCTGCACTACCAGACTGCTACTGGAAGACACTAGCACCATCACCAGCAGCACCGCCATCGCCTTCACTACCAGACTGCTACTGAAGACATCAGCACCAGTAACATCACCAGCAGCACCGCCATCACCTTCACTATCAAACTGCTACTGAAGACACCAGCACCAGCATCATCACCAGCAGCACCACAACCTCCTGCACTACCAGATACAGAGGCACCCATTATTCTACAATCGAACAGTCACATGCCAATCAAGATTGTGGCCACCATTATTCACGTTCACCTAATGAATATTGCACGACCAGGCACTTTGGAAGAGCAGAGAGAAATGTTAACTCCCTCACAACTAGGACTGACTCACACCAGCAGACAGTAGCCATATCTAAACAATCACAAACGAGTCTCATCCGCTTAAGAAAAGGAAATGGACGAAATCAAGCCCTGGAGGACGAGGTGGTGGTGGTTGTGGCTACAGTACTTCCTCAACCTAACCCAAAGAGACAAACTGAGGAATCATATACTAGAAGGACTATCCACACATTACAACAGTTACAGTAAGGACTCTAAACATATTATACGACTTACAGTAGCCTTCGATAAGGTATGTCGGATTTTGACTAAAAAATCCTATACCATCAACTCTTTAAATTTCACCTCATAATTATATCTACAGGCCTATGGAACCCTTGTTGCTGTGTTCCTCCCTTAATATTACGAAAGCGAAAGTAACAACTAAAGGCGACACTGTACAAGTTGCCTTTTCACTACCAGGTTCTCTAGGATAGTAACTTATTGCTCACACTATATGAATTATAATGCCATCATGTTGCTGCCAATTTACTGGGTATATAGAACGTACTGTACGTCGATAACTTGACCCAAACACTGAGACACACCCGAGCAATTCCAAATAATGCACGGTTGAGGAAACATTTGGTACCATAGAACAGATTAGTCAGTTTTACATAAATTGAAAAATTAAAGCACCACAGAGAATAATTCAAGCAGTACACACTACTACTACCATTAACTCAAACCTGGTAACTTTTAGTCAAGGAACCATTTAGATTTTAGTACAATAGCGAGGTAGAATATTAAGGTTGATAATGACAAGAACGAATATTACGTCTCATTTAAGATGCAGAGCTCGCCTCCTACCCTTAGGGTCACTGGTTCGATCTCGGAGCACTCCCAGTCCACCCAGTTGTAAATGAGTGACTAAATTTACAGATGGGGAAGTGAAGGCGTTCGAGTGCAGTAGCGGGCCACACTGCCTCCGTATCGACGGCTGAGTGTACACTACAGTGTGCTGTATACACACTGTCTCTAGCTGGTAATCATTTTTATAGGACCTATTATAACTCTCAAGAGAAGAAATATCTTAATAAAAAACACTGAAATTATTAAAAAAATTAGTAAAACTAGAAATAAGCTTACAAATTCAGCATATTCTGTGCTTACACAGACTTCGTGAACAAGCATTATAAGGAGCAGTCACTCACTTGGAAGAACAACATGCATCACAAAACACTGAACTCTGCACGCACGCACAAACTAAAGGTTTCATGGGATGACTTCACCATGTTATATGATCCAAGAACTACTGGTACTCGAAATAGGACACACAACTAGTGGTCATAATGTACCGATTACCAGAGTCAACAGCCAACCTATATAAGTACATCGTAATAAATAACATGTGACCTTGACCTTGACTCAGTAAATTCCGCCCATAACTTAAACTAAAAAGTGACTAATTACGCCACGGTCTGAGCCGAGGCTTCACTCATCAAGTAACACGGATAAAAGAAATAAATTTATACGACGGAGGAACACACATTTTGACGCATCACACACAAACACTTGGGGCTCCAACACACTCTAGTTTGACCAACCAAATCAGGAGGCGAGATTAATGGTGGTCTTCCTCCCTCACCCAAATAACACATATAACATAAGACATCGAAATAACTTTGACTCATGCACAGAATATATTACCAATTCTATATAAAAAAATCGGCAGTATAACAGAGTATTAAATGACAGAAGGATTAACTATCTCTTATCATACTGAGAGAGTATCGACGACATCCCTAACATTCCCCACATCAACGCTACCTACCTCTTCTGAACACTGAGAAAGTTAGTTGTGGTCTCCCTCTCCTCTGCCGTCCTGCCACGCTGGCGTAATCTCGTAATTCACACAGCTTACAGCCACACATCCTCGGGGCTTACTGTAAATAAAGAATATACAATAAAAACATTAATAAGGTGACTTCAACAACACACACACACACTGAATAATGCACTATACCACATCAAGAATACGCACCAAAATTCACTGTACAATGCATTATACTACAATAGTACACACCGAACTTACTGAACAATGTATTACCGCAAAATACCACGCACACTACACAATAAAATTCCTACAACACAACACACACACACACACACACACACACACACACACACACACACACACACTAAATTACCTACACCACACGTCACCCACTACTAACACCACGCCAACTCTACACAAATGCGGGCAACAAACACACAAATAATTCCACCAATATTCATTAAGGCTATGTACCAAATACACATATTATTAATGATGTAGTAATGAGTGGGACCTGACCTTTGGCCGAGCTGTGTGATCAAATATTACCTACCTGATTGACCTTCAGCTGTGACTCATATTACGACCCATTATCCCTTCAGTGTCCACCAGCACAAAGTAATTTTCGAGGTAATTAAATCACATCAGTAAAATAAACTAAGTAAAATTAAAAGTAATGTAAACCAAGAAATAAACACAGTACACATTAAACTAAACATTAATAAACGTTAATCATACCCCTTCCCCACACACACATGTATAATTAAACAAACATAAGAACATTTGAAGTGGTAAATTTCGTTAATCTAGCAATAGTTTCAAGTAACAAAAATACATCCCAAGTTAAAATCAACAAAGAGAGAGAGAGAGAGAGAGAGAGAGAGGGAGAGAGAGAGAGAGAGAGAGAGAGAGCACTTAACTCAGCAGTAGTCAAGCATGAACTGAGTGTTGTGGTGGCTCTCACACACAGAAAAAAATATGGTCCACTAATACTACATGTCTTTGGACTTAACTTAATGTGGCCTTGGCAAACACATATCAACATACAATACTATTTGTGTCTATATTATAAGTATTTTAGCTTCAACATTAAATAAAACTAATTCAGAACATTACTGGCGTTATTGTACATTACATATTATTATTCCGTAAACATCAAACATTCTAGTCCCACCTCCACACAACAGACGTAACCCACTAACTACTAACGAACACCAAACAAACGATAATTAAGGAAATACCGATGCTCATAACACTGAACTCGTTGTGATTGATCTTAAGCTGCCTGAACTTAAGCTGAGATTGACCTTAAGCTGTGACTGACCTAAAGCTGTGACCAATCTTGAGCTGTCAGATGCCTGTACCTACTCGAAAAAAACAAACTAGTGTGTGTGTATACTGTAGGGATAACATGTATTACAATAATACCAATGCTGTAGGCAATTCGCATAAAAACTAATAAACATCATCATCAATATTATCTATGTTGATTATGTCACATGTGTAGTGATATTTGTATCTAACCATGTATTAAAGTATATATGTATATAAGTCTACATATATTATGTATAAATGCCCAGCAGTATGCATGCATAAACGTGTACACGTATGTCACCAGGAAAGTTATTCAACTGTTGGTACTGGACAAGTGGACACCTTAACATACAGTTCAGGTGGTGGTCATGCTACCTGTCGAGTCTAGTTTGTTGAACCTCCAAAAAACTAACACTTGCCATTAATATTTAATAGATCTGAAATTCGAACCTTCTAAATCTAACAGAATATCAACAATAAAATGTCTGCTTGCATTTTTATGTATCATACATTATCTGTAGGCTATAATTGCATCAAAATATGTATGTATATGCACATTTCAGCAATATAAGTGGCACATATTTCGTGTATACTATATAGCCATCTACAATACTTTTAAGTTAACTATTATTTTACAGTAAACAGTATAACGGCGAAGATCACTTCCAAAATGGCTTCACCCACCATTACCCCTGACCCTGTTCCCGTACACCAGCAGGATAAAACTGCCCTGGTCTACAACAAGTCTGTGCTGGTGACCTGACCTATGACATTACGCCACTTCCTCTGGACGCTGTCCGGACATCAAAGGCTCCACATCGGTTTAATCGCTTGTGAATGACCTTGTCTGGTTTACGTCGTCACCTAATCGGATTGTGACTGAAACGGTTACCCGCTATACGTGCTGCCAGTGTGACCTGTTTACCCGCACAGCACCAAAGTTGGCAGCCTAGGAGGGGTCAGCCGGGTGTTACTCTCAAGTCTTCATTATAATAATACTGTATACATAAGTGTCGTCATAAATCAATATTGTATTATAGTAATTAATACACGGATACAAAATTGTGGTAATACTTTAATACAGTAAAGTATAAATATATTAAAGCAAACTTGAAGTAACAAGGATATAGTGAAACAAAAAACAGCAATACAATAAAGCAACAGTATTGGAAAACAGAAATAATGTAGGACTACAGGAATACATTAGATACAGGGACATGTAATGCAGGTATACAGAATGGTAATATTTAATGATACAGTGGTTGTATCTACACTGTCCATAACGGGAATTCATGCTTTTGGGAAACACTTTTACTTTCACCATTTACAATTACAGTCTGCCTTTGCTACACTAGGAGGAGAGTGGCTGGCAATGAACTCGACCGCCTTCACTGCCCCAACATGTAAAACTAGGTGCCCATTTACAACAGGGTGGACTGAGAAAGAGCCACTGGATCGAACTTATTCGAAATCACTAGGATAAGCACAAGTTGATAATGATTCCTAACATGGCTTCACAAGGAAGCAAGAAATTAGAGAACAAAGTGGGGGAGAGAAATCATGAGAGAGAATTTTATAAAGCAAAGACTTATGCAGTATCCTGTCAAATGCTTTGGAGATGTCGAGGGCCACGACGAAAGTTTCCCCATAATCCCTAAGAGAAGATGACCAAAGATGGGTGCAGTAGGAGAGCAGATCACCAGTAGATCTTGCCTGGCGAAAGCCATACTGGTGATCCGACAAAAGAGAAAGGCGTTCAAGGTGAGGGAGAAAATGGGAGTTTAAGATAGTTTTGAAAATCTTAAGAGGGCAATGGGGCGATAGTTAACAGGGATTAGAATGGTCACCCTTAATGGGGATGGGTTGAAACGAGGCATGCTTCCAAGAAAAAGGAAAATTTTGGGTTTTGAGGCAAAGGCGAAAGAGGTGAGCAAGCACAGGGGCTAAAATTTCAGCACACTCCCTCAGACACGAGGGGGTATTCCGTCCGCCATGCGCCTTACTCACATCCAACCTGGATAACACACCAGCAACCCTACGAGCGGAGATTATAGGAAAGTGCATATGTTCAGTTGGAGGAGCAGGAGTAGGAGGGACAGAGTTAGAATTGTCTAAGGTGGAGTTAGATGACAATAAGGTGCCAAAGAAATTGGCTTTATTAGGGGGAGAGTTGGCTGAAGAGTTATCAGGTCGGAAGAGAGAAGGAAAAAGAGGAGTGCAGAAACTATTACAGATGTTTTTGGTTAAGGACCAGAAGGATTTACTAAAAGAAGAGTTCGTCAGGACAGCGGTCTTTCTTTTCATATAATTCCGCTTAGCCCTACAAAAATTAGCCTAACAACGATTCCTAGAAGTAATGAAAGAGGAGTGGGTAATAGGAGGAGATAGTTTCATAGCTCGACACGCCCTATCTCTCTCCCTACATGTAAGAGAGCAGGAGCGATCAAACCATGATTGTAAAGTGAAAGTTTTGGTAGAAGATGGGATAAATGCACTCATACCACCCTGTATAACCCCACCAATGCTGTCAACACATACCGAGGCGTCCCGAGTGGAAAGTCGGAGAAAAATTCTCGCAAGGATTGAAAATTTGCCCTCCGATAGTGCCATAGTTGGCGTTTAGAGGGGGGTGGGGGAGGTGGTCGCACCAGTTATTACTTTAATCAGTAGCAGAAAATTATCAGCTCCACACACACACATACAGAGGCACACGTACACACACACACATATATATATATATATATATATATATATATATATAGAGTATATATATATATATATATATATAGGGTATATATATATATATGTCAAACAAGAAAACATCAAAATAGCATCTAAACAGAACTTATTAGCCATCTGCATGGGAAATGCATCTGACCAGCACTCCATGCACTCACCCCCACACTAACGCACACCACACCCACCCACACCCACCACCCCTACACCCACCACCCGCACCACCACACCCTACACCCACCACCCCCCACACTCCCACCCACACCCCACTCCACCCACACACCTTATTACTCATTCCACACCTACACCCACCACCCCCACACCACCCAATCTCACAACCTGCACCCACCCACCAGAGTGACTAATGCTTCGAGAGGATATCGAATTGCACACAGAAGAAGATTAACCACCAGATAAACACAAAATAACGAAGCCTAGAAGCCAATGAGTGGACAGGGAGACCCCCAAAACAAAGACTGTGGAAGCCTCTGTGGGAAAGCTTCATCCAGTAGTTGGATCGAAACACACTTATGATAATTTCACTGTTTCTATATGCGCATGTAAGTGATGGAATACTAATTAGTGTTTGTAATTCAGTAATCTCCTGGGTATTTATGGCGAGACTTAGGTGTAGGATTACCGGGCATAAGAGTTGGCTGGTTTATAAACACTATTGCAGTACATACAAATAATTGTTGTTTTTTTTTGCTTCAATAAGTCAATAGGTTTGTTGACTTGAGAGAGAGACAGAGAGGGAAGAATGGGGAAGATGGAGAGGGGGGGAAGAAGACTGATAAATTAAATATAGGAGAGGGAGAGGAAATGAGAACGACAGTTGGGAGAGGAAGATGAGGAGGGAAGGAGTTGAGCACTGTACCTCCTCGATATTACCAGGCCATGACAACCGCTCTTACTTGGGAGTATTGAGGACTGCAGGAGTCTGAGTCGACTGGAACTATAATTGACTGGAACCACGATTGACTGGAACCACGATTGACTGGAACTACAATTGACTGGAACTACAATTGACTGGAACCACGATTGACTGGAACTACAATTGACTGGAACCACGATTGACTGGAACTACAATTGACTGGAACCACGATGGAATATAAGAATATAATATTAAAATATTGAAAGAAATGCAGAAGGCTTGTAGGTTCATCCCTTTACCAAATCACTCCACCCTCCTATGCCTCCATCATCCTCCCCCCGCTCCTTCACCCCCTCCGTCCAGAATCCCCCCCCCCTCCCTCCCCGAGTCCATTACAGTAAAACCTACCTGGCATTTTAGTCGGCGGGGTTCTGAGGATATTTTCTTTTGGTGCATTAAAAAAAAAATCCTTGGTTTCATTGTCGGCACGAGGGAGGAGATAGGAAGGAGAGGTGGGAAGGGGAAGGAGAAGGAGGTCGTGGTTGTGGAGGGGCAAGGAAAGGGGGAGGAACGGAGGGGGACGAAATGGAGAGGGAGACAGGAAGGGGGAAGAGCCGAAACGGAGCGGGGAACGGATGGGGAGGGAGAGGGGGAAGGGAAGGGGGATATGGGCAGAGGAAAGGGGAGGGAGGGGAAGGGGGAGGGGAGGAGAGGAAAGGGGAAGGGAGAAGCGGAGGGGAGAGGTGAACGTGTATCATGGCAGACTTCCCCTTCCTACCCCACATAGCTCTCCCTCCCTCCCTCCCTCCCTCCCCACAATGCTGGCTCAGTTACTACCTTTCTCATGCTAATTAGTAGCTATTAGCCATTCCTGGGGCGTCTGTCACCGCAAGACGCCCAGGACCTGTGTCTTGAAGAGCCCGGGGGGTAAGAGGTACACACACACATACACACACACACTCACACACACACTCGTTTAAAATGTTGAGCCAGAAAATGGAAAACATACGTCACACTGAGCTCCAAAAAAATAAAACAAGTGAGTTAACAAAAAGCGTAAGTGAAAGTGTTTTTTTAATTAGCCAAAAATAATGAAGATCGTGAGTTACGTTGTCAAAAAAGTGAATCATATTACCAAGAACGAAGAGCGTGATTTAACAATGTAAAACACAAAGAGAATGACTCTCATTGAACTAGAAAATGAAAAGTGTAAGTTTTATTAACAGATGATATATAAACTTCAAGATAGACAATGAAAACTGAGAATTACACAGAGCAAAAAAAAAAAATGAAAAGCTGGAGCCACACTGAGCCACAAAATGGGAGGCGACGAAAAGATAAAAAATATAATTTGTCTACCAGTGTGGCCAGAGGACGGTAAGATGTTGAGAGAGAGAGAGAGAGTACATCGTTCATTAGAAATAGCACTAAGCTGTGCTTACACCAGCTACCATGGTACTATGGTGGGTCTACAACACCTGTTATGACATTATGGTGGGTCTACAAAACCTGTTAAGGCACTATGGTGGGTAAACAACACCTATTATGACATTATGGTGGGTCTACAACACCTATTATGACATTATGGTGGGTCTACAACACATGTTATGGCACTATGGTGGTTATACAACACATGTTATGACACTATGGTGGGTCTGCAACACCTGTTATGACACTATGGTGGGTCACCTCTTTCCTTTCCTTATCTGCCTCTTCTTGCTGCTCAATATCTCACCTTTTGTCATATTTTATACGAGCTTAGCCGGCGGAGGAGGAGCAGGGGATGAAGAAGGAAGAAAAAGCGGACGGGAAAGAAGAGAAGCAGGAGGAACAAGAGGAAGGAGAGGAAGTCGTGTGGTGGAAGATAGAGTATGAAGAGAAGTCGGGACATGAAGGAGAAGAAGAAGGACGGAAGAAGAAGGAGGAGGAGGAGGGACGGAAGAAGACGGTAAACCAGAAAGTGGCAGTAGCGGGGAGGAGAGCGGTAACACAACATCAGATGGAGTGGTACTCGAGGAAACAGGCAGCTGGTGGAGGGTCTTCATTAGACTGGAGGGGCAGGTGGGACTGGGTCTTTGATCTTCACCAGCTCAAGCACCATTGCACTCACAGCTGCCAGTTTGTCTCCACCGCCCTTAACTTCCACAGACACTGGACCACACTCCTCACAAGAGTTTAGTTCCCCTGGGTGATCCTAATGATTAATTTTATCCTGACTGAGACTAGTTAACGTTTGTGATGATAGTGTAATAATAAGGGAGTAGATTTTAGAATTTATATTTCTTTAACTGATGTCTCATAGTCTGAGGTCTTAAGTATTTCAGTGAAACTTCAAAATGCAAATGTTTATTATACGATGTTGTTACAGACAAATATTATGGGTTTGAGGTTCTATAGACATACAGGTAAACAACAATAAAGCCTTCCAAGAACTGAAGTGGTCAAAGAGGGCAAGACAGGTCATGCAATATTCTAGGCTTCCATTTGAGGACTCGGGTGCCGGTATTCTGGAGGAGACGGCAGTACTCCTCGGCATTAAACCCCAACTGTATACCACTGGAGGCGCTCTCTCTTGGTTGTTGGGAGATGATACCAGTCAAACATAAATTAGGACGGTCGGGAGGATGATAACAGACAAACATACATTTATTTGTACCCCGGGTCGGTAATGTACCATGGGTCAAGGTAGTATAACATTATACCTTGCCTAGGTGTGGCGCGCAACTGGCCTGCACTGCTGTTCTTGTCATACTCGCTTCAAATATTCTCATTCTAGCTTGACACTTTTTCATATTAATTTTACATGTTCCCATAGTCATTTGACACAATATCTTACTGGAAAAATCTCTCCCTTGACACATGGATGCCGAACACCAACAAATATACTGAACACATTTCATGGTTTATGTATACAGACAAATAAAGTACCTGGATATGACCAACGTCCCTGATCTAATATGCAGTATTACGCTAATAAATTAATAAGAAATAAAGTTTTTATATCTAATTACTCATAATTATATAATGAAATTGACTAACTTACAACAATTTTGGTAGCTGATACACACACCCATAATAGCGAATATTGAAGTCTTTTACCAGAATAGTGACTCTCCATCATCTAAGGATTTTAGCCTCTCAGAAATATACTTGATTCGCCGATGCATTCACTTCATAGGTATATTGTATGAACTCAAATCTTCAGTCACACACGAAACTTAGAATGAAAAAAGAAAATTCATTCCATATGGAAATTGAGAAACCCTCCTCACGTTTAGTCCAGTTCAAGTGATTATGGTATCTTTGACAATTATTTTCACGTTTTAAAAGTTCATGATATTTAACCCAATTACCAGCTGGCAAGGGATCCTATCAGAGGAAAGTTGCCACAACATTCTGGAGGGTTTTGCGCACCATGGCTACTGAATAATAAGGCAGCATGTCTCGTTTTATATATAATATTGGAAGTGGCACCCCAAAGGGAGGTAACCTGAAGTTTAACCTTCTCGACGGTAGATGATGGTGGACCTCAGTTATCATCTGAACATTGGCTCTCCCATCATCAACATCGTCAACGTTTTACTGCCATAGTCCATGCTTATGTGAGTTAGCCAGCCTGAAGTTTAACACGCCGGGCTCAACTTTTAAATGTCTAGGTTCGAAAGGTAGGTCTCGGTCTCGGGCTAAAGTGACCTCGACTGCACAACTAAATCAGCCATACACAAACTCACTGTTTCATGAACAGAGAAATTTCCACGAATTTTGGGTAATGAAATTTAACGACGTCGACTTTTCCTTTAAATTCCCCATCAAAATTTGTATTATGTTGTAGTACGATATATTACCTTGATGTTGTCGTGCTGGACTGTATGTGTCTTACTGTTGTTATGACTCACTCTCAGGTTGGGTCAAACACTCAACATAAAAAATTGGATTTTTGTGGGAAATTCAGAGTTTGTTTTTACATTTACTTAGTTCGTATTCATAGCATTAATATAGAAATGATCATATTTTAAACTTTGAGAATAAAAAAATCTTATCGCCGAATTTCACCAAACAAACACACACACACACACACACACACACACACACACACACACACACACACACACACACACACACACAGAGAGCAGGGAGATAGATACTTAAATTACAAAAATTGTTTAATTCAGTATACTGTAATTAAGATAAGATGAAGTAGACTGGCTTGAGTCCATTTCAGTAATGATGATAAAATACGAAAATAACGATTTTTTGGTCAATTAAATAAAATGATACGAACATTTTATTTGGCGTCATTGAGTTAACTCTAGTTTTTGTGGAGCAAATTAGTTTTCATTAATTAAATCACCTTCAACAGGGAAGGTAGTAACGTGTTGATTACTAATATTATTTTTACACACACACACACACACACACACACACACACACACACACACACGTATTCGAGTGTTGCACAGGAATAGTTTACATTTAATTAAAATATATCATCTCCACACACACACACACACACGTGTGCACACATACACCCACAAAAGTATATACTAAAAATAATGGTCGTTTTTTTAATTGGAAGGTTTGACTCGTCAGTTGAGAGAGGAAGAGTTTTAACAAAGCAGTTCCTCTCGGTTGTAAAGTAAAGCGTATCTGGGAGTGAGAATTTTCCACGGGCACACAAGAGGTGACTGGTTCACATTTGTTTTATCATGTAAATTCATTTTCTGTAAAGATATCTTAAAAAAAAGTATGGTTTTTGTGTTGTGTCGAACACCAGGTCAGGCACTGTGACCGGAGTACAGGTTAATATTAATCCCTTGAGTACGGGGTTCATTCCATGGCAGATTAATTAACCTTTTGAGGATATCTTAAACCTTTGATTACGATGATTTAATTTCAGTAAGTACGATTGTTTAATCCCTGGAGTACGATATCCTAATCTTGAGTACGAGGACTTCTACTGAACAGGTTGTCATCGTACTTATGGTTAGGTTAGGTTATGGCTTACAGTGACCTAAAGGTTATTACAAAGTTTATATGAAAATAATATTCTTATCATGATTTATCGAGAAACTAACAAAACCCGACATATATCCTTTGTACGTAAAGCATCATCACTGTACCTGTGGGCTCTGTAACTAACTCGTTAATGTGTTATGACGCAAAGAATAATTACACTTTTAAACAAACGAGAGACAGTGAGAGGATTAAGTTATAGTTACCGGCTATTGAAACTTCTAAGGATCGTCTGCGACATATGTACAGTACGTATGTATGTATGTATGTATGTATGTATGTATGTATGTATGTATGTATGTATGTGTTTGTATGTATGTGTGTATGTATGTAAGTCACCTCAACTAATTGCGTCTAAAGGTATCTGAATTTTCAGCAAATCATGTACTCGAGAAAGACGAATTTCATACACCGTGAGAGACTGTCGCACTGCCAAGTAAACAAAAGAGCAATATTGTTGTTTTAAAAGTCCGTAGCGACAAAAAAATATGTTGGAACGTGTCATTGGTATTCAGCGAGGAAGGGTAGGAGGTAGGGAGGGGGGAAAGGGAGGGATGAAGAGAAGGGGAAGGGTTGACGGAGAGAGGAAGGGCAGGAGGAGGGGCAGGTGGTGGAGGGAGGAGGGGGTGGAAATAAGGAAGGAAGTAGAGAGGGAGAAAAGCGGGAATGAGGGAAGGAGAGAGGAAGGCAGAGAGAGGAAGGCAGAGAGAGGGGAAGTATAGGAGATAGAGAAGGGTGAGGGGGGCTCCAGGACCCGTACACTGCCTCTGCTTCACACTAATATATACTAAGCCGATGTATGTTGAACAGGTGTACGAAGACCCAAATTCATAGTAGATTTTAAATGTCTCTTATAATGCGGCTAATGACACTTTGTAACTCTTCAGATCTCTTACTACACATCAGGTAGAACAACAATATACAACTGATCGATTGGACAATTTATTCAGAGGCAAAAGCATTTATATTGTTATGGATTATGTCTGCAATAATAAAAAAAGTCACGTGTTTTTTATATTATGACAGTGGATAAATCTTACTTCTAAAGTATAAAATAGTCAAAATCCCACTAAAATATAAAACCCTCAACAGCCAGTCACTGGATGGGATTTTCGTTCGTGGCTCATCCTGTCAGCGCGACAAAACCGACCAACTCACATCTCGCAGTTTCATTCACGACGAATTTAATGAATTAAAAAAGAATTCGCCGCCTCTTTAAAAGGAGTCATTTGCTCTCGGATAACCTCCATATTGTTTTACGAGAGTAGTTTGAAGCGAAATGGTTCGGCGTTGATCGGAACCGCTTCTTGAGGGTCGTTCGTTGCCCCGTCTCGTTCATTTAAAATGAAAGCTGACTTTCTAAATAGACGCGCGATTTTACTTTCTAAATGAACTCTGGAGTTAACTTCTAAATAAACGTGAGATTTGATTTTCTAAATAAACATAGGTATTGAATCTCTCAAATGAACCCTCAAGTGAACCCTCGAGTGAATTCCCTAAAAGAACGCGTGGGACGCGACTCTCTTCGTGAGTGCTAGAGTTTATTCTCTTAAATAAACGCGGGAGTTCTACATCTGAATGACCGACTTTCATCAGGCTTGTGTGTGTGTATTCTTTCAAGCGTCTATATTGAGTACCACCAGGGTTCAGTGTGAAGTCAAATATTAAGAAGTGAGAAAATGAAGGAACGGGTGAATGAATAAATGATAGAAACAAGGACAACTGTGTGACGAGGAAATGTAATGATAAGAACAAGCGTAAAGTTAGATGAAGGAAGGAAAGAAAGAATGAATGATAATTACCAGCATACAGGTAGCTGAAAGAAGAAAATGAATAATAATAACAAGTAAAGTTAGATGAAAGAATGAAAGAAGAGAAATAATTAATAGTAATAACAAGCGAGAAATTCGAAAAATGAATGAACGAAAGAAAGAAGAGAAAGGATGAATGATAATAAGCGGAAAACAAATATTAAATGAAAATAACAAATATAAATAAAATAAATGAGAAGAACGATTGAATGAAAACAAATAAGAAAACCGAAAGAATAAGGAGAATGAATGATACCAAACGAAAATAAGAAGAGTGATGGACGAGTAAGCATGAATAAAATAGTAAGCAAAAAAATAAAAAATAGATCAAATGAAGAAAGGAAAAATGAATGAATGATATAACAAGGAAGACGATAAAGAGTGGCTGGCATATCCATCTTGTTTTTTTGTTCCTCATCAAATTTGAAGAAACAAAATCTGTCCACTAAGGTAATTTTGTCGTTTCAAATTCCTCCACCTGGTGGTGGCTGAGGCAGCATTAGCACACGAGTGAATTAATCTGGCAAAAAAGTTACGCAAATGTTGACCAATAATTTTACCGAGAAAATTAGTTATGGGATTATTGTGGAATTTTGCGATGTAACTTATTATTTTGTTAATAGAAAGATGTCGTTATTATTATCATTAGCAGTAGTAGTAGTTGTAGTGGTGGTAGTAGTAATATAATAATAATAGTAGTATTAATAGTAGTAGTAGAAGACCCCACACGCCTCCCCCTGGACTTGTGTACGAGAGGAACCAGTCACTCCATACCTCACTCTGAGTCTTGAGCTCAAACAAATTCCTGACTGGCAATACATAACTATACTCTCGTATCCACCGCAATTCACTCAAGGTGCAGAGTGAACCCTGAGCTCCAAGGTCGACAAGGGATGAGTCTCTCGTTGTTTGATTGCTGGATTGAAACAGTTTATTTAGTCAGAAAAATACAGATAAAAAGCGAACAATATTGAGATGGATGAGTCCATAGTGAGAGCCGGGGCACTCTTGGAGGCACCTGATGAATACCGTACATACATACATCCAAAGTATCATCTTAAGGTCATGTGTTGAGAGTCTCACTACCACGCTCAAGGTCATGTGTTGAGGGCCTCACTACCACGCTTAAGGTCATGTGTTGAGGGCCTCACTACCACGCTTAAGGTCATGTGTTGAGGGCCTCACTACCACGCCTTAAGGTCATGTGTTGAGGGCCTCACTACCACGCTCAAGGTCATGTGTTGAGAGTCTCACTACCACGCTTAAGGTCATGTGTTGAGGGCCTCACTACCACGCTTAAGGTCATGTGTTGAGGGGCCTCACTACCACGCTCAAGGTCATGTGTTGAGGGCCTCACTACCACGCTTAAGGTCATGTGTTGAGAGTCTCACTACCACGCTTAAGGTCATGTGTTGAGGGCCTCACTACCACGCTCAAGGTCATGTGTTGAGAGCCTCACTACCACGCTTAAGGTCATGTGTTGAGGGCCTCACTACCACGCTCAAGGTCATGTGTTGAGAGCCTCACTACCACGCTTAAGGTCATGTGTTGAGGGCCTCACTACCACGCTCAAGGTCATGTGTTGAGGGCCTCACTACCACGCTTAAGGTCATGTGTTGAGGGCCTCACTACCACGCTCAAGGTCATGTGTTGAGGGCCTCACTACCACGCTTAAGGTCATGTGTTGAGAGTCTCACTACCACGCTTAAGGTCATGTGTTGAGGGCCTCACTACCACGCTCAAGGTCATGTGTTGAGAGTCTCACTACCACGCTTAAGGTCATGTGTTGAGGGCCTCACTACTACTTTTCAGGCTAAGGGTTCCCGACTATAAACTAGGTGGAAGAAGATAGTCATATTTGGGTGAAATGTTTTTAATCGAGTTACGTTTATATCTGCCTACGATTAAGAAGCAAATGCCATCTGCCAACCTATAATTAAATAGGAAACCCTTTCATGCGTACGACCAGAACACTGACGGCTGACCCACAACACGCGGCAGGCGGGATGGCTGTGAACTACTGCACTTGTACTTAGTAAAACTGTACTCCAGTGTTGTCAATAAAACACTTAAGGTAAGCTGCCTGGCACGTTTATTGAGGATTTAACTTAATGCTAGAAAGCAGTACAATAAAAATCTTGTTGTATTCGACTGCTACAGTAAAGAATCAAGCACAAAACGTATCAGAGAAAGGCGGACTACAGGAGCTGGAGCCATCAAGAATGTCGATCACTCTCCCTACAACAAACTGGTCCAATATTCTCACAGTGGCTGAGATCATGATGGATGTGATATTTTCTTCTTCCAGTCAGCTGTTAGGTGGTGAAATGTCCCAACCCAGCCCAAGATATCAACACCACATATATTGCTGCTGTGGCCTCAACAAGTCACTTGACAACAAAATTATGCAGCTTAAGAGAAAACTATTTTGTGACTCACTGTAGATGTAATTTGGTACAGCCAAGAACCAGCAATTCATTCCTGTACCTACTATCTGCTGTGACAGGATGACACACCTTTTTCCAGCAGGCCTCAGTAAGACAGCAAAATGGAAGGTATTAAGACATCATCACAAAATGCTGAGATATTTAGGTCACGATACACTTAGCATGAAAAAGGAAAAACAAATATTCAGCTAAAAAAAGAGTATAAATAGAGCCATTGATGATCAGAGATTCACACTGTTTACCGAGAACCTGTGAGCACGATGTCTTCCCCCAAGGATTGATGTTGTATATCATCACGGAAAGACCCCCCCACCCCACCGTGCATAGTGTTGAGACAAGTGCATCATCTTGAGCCTACTGTTACTGCACTGCTGGTGGAATATGAGAAAACAATCACCAACTAGTTCCCGATCTAAAAAGTTCCTCTCACTTGCTCCTAATGCATGTCTTAACCTAACATCACGTGGAGCAACACCCAGACCTAAGGGTAGTACGTCTCAGTTGTCATGTATGTACAGAGCAAGTGCAGAGGCAAGTGTTCTGAGTTACAAGGTGCATAAGGCAAAAATGAAAGTTGAAGCAGGTGTTCAACTTCAATATCTGACATTTTAGCTCATCTGATGATGTTAATCGAGTCTTCCCGTACTTATCTTCATACTGTACTGTAAGTTGTTGGTCAGTGTCACACAGGGATCATAATTATATATTAAGGGATTTTGAAAAGCTTCTTATTTAAACCTGTATGTTCCTAATTAGTACGGGATATTGCCGACATAAATATATTGTGTGACTTTGTTCATATCTGACGCAGGTATCGTCATATTCACACATACACAATAGTGACAAATGAACATGATAGTTGAACATGAACAGTCTTCCTTTTTAAACATAATATTTTGCGTTCATTGGTAGTAAAGGCTGCGCTGGCGGACTGGTTATGATACATTAGGAACCTTTACTCCTGGATGCTGTGAATAATTGTTCAATTTTTTTTAAGGATTTTATGTCGAGAGAGAGAGAGAGAGAGAGGGGGGATGGTGTGTACAGTACAATACGCCATGAAACCCGACAACCTATTAAGACACAGGTAATGTGAGAGAGTACGTGGCAGAGGCTGATAGTGAGGGAAGGTGAGTGTGGGAGAGACTGATAGTGAGGGAGAAGGGAGAGGAAGAGGAGGAGGGGAGTAGGAGGAGGAGGAGGAGGGGAAGAGGAGGAGGTAGAGGAAGAGGGGAGGAAGAGGAGGAGGGGGAAAAAGGGAGGAGGGGAGAAGAGGAAGAGCGAAGGAGCGTGAATACACTGTCTCGAGGTTGAAAATAGAACCTCATTTCTTGCTATAAGTTCACCCAATACTTTCATTCACTGGGGCTTTTGTTGTTACGTTGGGCTTCCTCTGTCTCGTATCGGGATTGAGAGGGAACGAACTTATTCGAGAGGATAGTGAAGATACAGGATAATAAAGATTAGCTAATCTTTCTCGGAGCCAAGGAAAAAAAAAAGTTTGGTGGGCACTGTACTCGATCGCCTGCCGTCCCTCATCTGTAACGTTAGGTACCAGCTGTCTCACTTTCACTTGTTTACTTTCTCACACTCTCTTTGTTGCTCTCGCTGTCTCACTCTCTCCAGTGCTCTTTATCACTTTCTATTTCTCTCTCTCATTATTGTTTTCATTCTCTTTATTGCTTTATCTTACTCTCTCTACGGCGCGCTCTCTCTCCCCCTCTTTATTGCTCTCAGTCGCTCTCTTTATTGCTCTCTTTCACTTTATTGCTCTCTCACTCTCTCCATTGCTCTCTCACTCTCTCCATTGCTCTCTTTCTCTCTCTTTAATGCTCCCTATCCCTCTCTTTAAGTAATTTGTTAAGTAATGAACATGCAACGTAATTAAAGTGAATCGCATGTTAAGTGACTTGAATGGTCTGTTTATTACTTATATGTGGGTTAAGTAACTTGTTAAATAATGACTATGAAACATAACTAATTTATACGCTAACACTTATAAAATAGTTAACACACGATATAACTAACTAAATTTTATACCTGATTTATTAATATTGTCTCATGAGGGACAATAAGTGACGTACTAGAAGCAATAAGTGACGTATCAGACGCAATAAGTGACTCACCAGACACAATAAGTGACTCCCCAGACGCAATAAGTGACTCACCAGACGCAACAGACAACTGACTCACCAGACACAATAGACAACTGACTCACCAGACTCAATAGACAACTGACTCACCAGACACAATAGACAACTGACTCACCAGACACAATAGACCACTGACTCACCAGACACAATAGACAAATGACTCACAAGATTTATGGACTAAGATAACGTGACGAACTTATTCAAAAATACAAAATAAAGTTACGATCGAAAATACATTAGTCACTATAACTCACCGGAATTGACTGACTAAAACAGTGACTGAAATATCAGGCCCTAAATTTCGAGTTTATTGTCAAATATATCGCGAGTCAGCCAACAAAGTCTTACTGTAAAGTCTTATCACAAATAAAAATACAACGCTGGAATATATACTGGAATTAATACCCCTTAGATATACCACATTGAAATGTATCACCGTGTAATAAATAATTTTTAAATATACCGCACATAAATTTACATACCTGTATATCACAGAGAAATATACAGCACTGCAATATTTATCACTGAAACATATACAGTATACTTTACACTGAAACACATCGCACTGAAATATATCATGAATCCTCCCACCAGGTTCTGAAATCTGGAGTTATATTGAAATATATATCACCATATTGCATACCTTGTCTTGGCGCCCAGCGACTCATGAGGTCTTAGGTCACCCTGAAATATAGTCACCTCGCCCTCTCGTTGTTGTAACTTATTGTTGGAGGTGTACGGGGACAGCTACTCACAGGAAGATCATATATACATCTGATTTTATCCTTTCCAAATTTTTGTTGATCGGTTTAACTATCATCAAAACACTTCAAAAATTTTCATCCCAGTCCATTTCGTACCACTAGTCACTTAACAATACACTCACTCAAGTTAAATGAGCTTGTTGTCGTTCGATGGCAAATACCTGTGTGTCGCATCACTGTCTCAGGTACCCCAATTCACACTGTCTTTTGTGAGTGAATAAGTCAAGGTGCGTCTCCAAGGAGGGTTTAAAAGTGTGACAGCAACAAGACTTTCAATTTTAATTACAGCTTGAAGGCTTTCAAAAGTGTGACAGCGAGCAGACATTCAGACATGTGACAGCATGAAGACATTCAAACGTGTGACAGCAAATAAATATTTAAACGAGTTAAGATGTTAGAAAATTTAACGCACTACCTATCGACGCCTCAACTTACCACACACAAATCCTGATAATGAAATAACGTAGTTTATGTCCAATCAAAACTTTAAGCTTAAGTTGAAGAAACGAAAAAAAAAAAAACTCCAGAAAGCAGCATTTACATTTCAATCATTTGTGAATAGGTTTAATGGAATGATTAACATACTCCCAAGCCTCTCTGTCGCTTGTCTTGTTCTCGCTCGGGTCACTTGAAATACTCTCTACGTAAATGATTATTATATCTCACTCGGTCATAATTGTACGAGTATAATTCATGCTTAATCAACAAGTATTCATTTGATGTGACAATTTAACTCACTGATATTTCATGATCAGTTGGTGAATTTGTCAGCATCGAGAGGGTAGAGTCTGTTGCTTGTTAGTGAGACAGATTGACAGACAGAGACAAACAGACAGAGCCAGACAGACAGACATATACTTTTATAATCATATATTTTTTGTAGCTAAACGCGATATGAAGCATCGATTTGAGCATCGATTTGTGATATGTTCTTTTATTCCTTTATTAATAAGACCAAAACACCAAACAAATTAACGATATACCCTGTAGTTTGGAGTCGATCACAGGTTGTTTACTATACATGCACACACAGAGGTTGACAATATAACGGGTATATTTTTTATTTTGGTGAAGGGCGTGGCGGCACCCCAGAGTATTAAGGTTGTTACACACTACAAGGATACTAACGGAGGGTTCAGTGTTACCCTTCCCTGGCCACTTTTATAAGTGTCATCCCCTCACCGAATGTGAAAGTTTGTCTCATAAGTAGTGTGGATACAGCGCACTGTATAGTAACACCAATACCCATGGAGGCAGCGTGGCCGGCACTACAATTGACCGCCTTCTTCCCCAACTTATAAAATTAGGTACCTATATTTAGGTGGATGGGCTGGGAGGTCTCGGGGCAGAACTAGTGATCCTGAGGATATGAGGCGAGCGTTACAGCCATTCATCAGCTCACTCACTCCCCACTAAATAGGAAACAGCAAGCAGGTGTCAGTACCTGGTGGTACACGCACGCGGCAATGAGCAAACTATTGGTGGAAGTCTTCCCTAACAAACACAAAATTTGAAATACCAAACAGTAAGGTATTACACATGGTGCAGTGAGAAAAATAAAACTTAAGTATTAGTTCTCCCTCCCTCTCTCCCCCCTTCCTCTCTACGTCCCTCCCTCCCTACCTCTCTACGTCCCTCTCTCCCTCCCTTCGTCTCTACGTCCCTCCCTCCCTCCTTCCCTCTCTACCTCCCTCTCTCCCCCCCCTCCCTACCTCCCAAGCCACTTTCAGACCAGCGTCATTCCCGCACCGAAAATGAAATACCAAACAGGAGCGCGGGTGGGTGTGGGAGGCGGGGAGTCTGGCACCACAAAGGCAGTATTCATTAAGTTATATTTGGGAGGATATTTGATTACGACCATTCATTAGTGCCAGAGCAGGTAATCATGACACACTTTTACGAGCGGTGATCATATATCAGTGCTGTCTCTTTTAAGGCTCGTTGTTGTATGGTAGTTATTGAGGGTGGCTGTGTGACACACTTATTACCTTTTAATGGTTTTTGTTGTAAGGTGTTGTCTTTTTAATCACGACTACAGGTAAGCTTCGTAGATTCCTTCTCTAACTATGGCGTTCATTACCTGCATAATACTCATATAATGTACAGTATATCTCACTGTAGGAGATGAAACCCAGACGCATGAGAACACTGTATATGTCTACCATAACAACCGTGGGTTACATTATAGTCCTCTCGTTGTCTTGTGTCCTATCTTCTCCAACAATGAGATGGGAGTGTTAGGATTATGCGGTATATGATGTAAAAGTTACAAAAAAAATCAAAACCCGAGAGACGATAAAAAATATTGATTTGTAGCCACAGCACAGAACCGTCAACTGACTGACAGACTTAAAAACATACAAGAACAAGGCGATAGTGTGCAGTTGAAACTCACAATAGTGTTCATCACAATCTCTCGTGGGTGTACATGGTGCCAACAACACCAGGCTGTCTACCTCACTCTTATGGAATATTTTTGTAGGCTTTCATTGTTTCCTTTTATATCTCTATATTTGGTTACAAACACGAAAAGAAGTACGAAGCATTTTGGTAATTCTATTCTCAAGTAGTTCTACATACTATATGAATCGCATGTCAACTGATTTTTTTTTGGGGGCCTCGTGCGCGTATATCAACATCACTGTTCTCGTATTAAGATAAAAAACATAAAAAACAAACCCCAATGCAGGGGCCCTCCTCCCTCGTCCACTTGGTCTTGACCTTTCAGGGAACTCCTTAAAACTCTTCCTGGGTTAGTGAACTGCTGTTGATGATGAAGCTGTGCTCAAGTGAGTAAAGACGAGGGAAGGAGTCACCACAATAATTAACAATTTTGTGACATTTAGAATATCTAGGTGAATTATTTTACTGCTGGACTAAGTGGACGCTGCTTTACCACTGGGGAATATTTGGAGTGGGGCCTCTTAGAACTGATGCTCATTGCAACTGGGCCCTTTAGGACCACTTGACTAGTAGCTTATTCGGACACGGACATGAACACGGTCACACGGACGCACGTACACACGCACGACACATTTTGATCAAGGAGAATTGAGTCTTCGATCATGACAGTTGAGGATACGAGATACTTTTGTCCACGGATCAGCAACACGATCATCCCCGGATCAGCAGGACCAGTTAGGCTGTTGCAGTCGGATTAGTAAAGCGAACGCCCGCTTGTGAAGCCATGCTGGGAATCATTGATCAATTTGTGCTTCTCCAGGTGGTTTCGAATAGAGTTTGAAATGATTGCTTCCAGTAATTTGCCTACAATTGATGTTAGACTGATTGGACGGTAGTTAGAGGATAGTGATCTATCCCCCTTCTTGAAAATCGGTATTACATTCACTATCCTCCAGGATTCTGGTACTACACCTGTTTTTAAGGACATATTAAACAACTTTGCTAAGGACATACTTAGCTCTTCCTTACATTCCTTTAATACTCTGGCAAATATCTCATTGGGACCAGGTGACTTATTAGGCTTTAGTTTGTCTATTTGCTGACTAACATCTTTACTAATCACTACTATCTCGCTTAATTTGTTTTCTTCACTATCTCTGAATAGAGTCGGTGCCTCGGGTATCAAGCTTAAATTTTCGGTGGTGAAAACTATTGACAAATATTTATTCAGATTATTGCTCATTTCTCCATTGTTATCAGATAGCTCGCCGGTATCTGACTGTATTGGGCCAATCTTTTCTCGTGTTTTAGTTTGATACATTTGATAGAATCCCTTGGGGTTTGTCTTCGCCTCCCTTGCTATCCTCAGCTCATTATTCCTCTTTGCTTCCCTTATCTCGGTCTTAACCCTACCGGCCAATACCTTATAATAATCCCGGAGGTAAATTTCGCCACAATTTATCCTCCTACCTACAGTATAGCCTTCCTTTGACCAATAATGTTCTTTAGATAATTATTTGACCAATAATAAAGTGAGACTTAATGAGCGGTGATGAAAGACCCTACCTGGCGCACCTAAATACATTACAACAACAACAATAAATATGAAAGTTTGCCGGTAAATTTGTGCTAATTTTCTTTTCTGTCTCTAAAATACAGTTACATATAGTCGAATATCATTCCTGTAGTACAAAATGATTCTATTTTGTAACCAACACCAGGAGAATCTAAAATCTTTCTTTCCAAAATATTCGCATTCTAATTAAGACAGAGAAACAGTATATGGGCAGACTTCTGATGCTCTTTTCTTTTTATGGTAGAATCAACATCCAAATCCTGATATGCAGCGTGGCAGAGGAGTTCTATATTGTGTGTGTGTGTGTGTGTGAGAGAGAGAGAGAGAGAGAGAGAGAGAGAGAGAGAGAGAGAGAGAGAGAGCCGACTGATTGTAATACAGTGATGAAAGGATTTGTGAGTACCGGGGCGGGTTAAGGGCTAAGGTTAGGGCTGCGTGATGAGGGGTAAGGCTAGGGTTGGGGTGAGGGCGGGGATGCAGATTAGATGAGGGCTGGGGTGAGTAATGGGATGAGGGCTGGAACTTAGGGTAGGGTGAAGCCTGAGATAAGGATTGGGTGAGGGTGAGGGCTGTAATGAGGACTGGGATGATGGCTGGGGTGAAAGCTGAGATGAGGGTTGGGGTGCGGACTCAATAAGGGCTTGTGTGAGGGTTGAAATAAAGTCTGGAGTGGAGAATGGCTAAACATATATTAAAGTTAATCCCCCTGCAAAAAGTTTCCCGCTTTTAATAGGACATAAAATAGTAGAATCGCCAGGCCCTCCTATTGCTCTTAAACACACGGGGGAAAAAAGCTGAATATTGCAGGGAACGAACCATAAGTGTCCGGGTGAAAGCTATCCAGTCTATTTAACTTGATAAAGCCGCCTCGAAATCAAGCCAGTGAGAAGCTTACTCCCGATCTGTGTTTTAGATGATTTTTTTCTGAACGACTGATATAATTCTAACGTTCGACCTACAGGATTTTATTGCCTTTAAAATTGTGAAAATGTCCGTCATTTTATACTGTGAATATTCATGACGGTTCATCAGTATCACAAAAGAATATAAAATGAGGTCTTTGGGATATTATCTGAAGTGAAGTTAACTGAGGTCTTATGGTGTAGTGATTAAGTAGTAAATATTGTTGTCTAAAGTCACGTTACTCCCCCTCAGCATCCCAGGACAGTTTTTTCAGTATCCCTCTAAAAAGTATGAGTGTAAAGGGCAGGTAGATTTTTTTTTGCAGAGGAGAAGAAGGAGGGGGGGAGGGGGGGGGGGGGGGGAGGGGGGGAGGGGGGGAGGTTAAATAATGTTTTGCCCAGGACGCCAGACACCCTGACTCTACGCCACTGAGTGAGGGAAAAGTATTTTTCCCAACAAGTTCAGGCGGGAGGCATCTTCTTATAAAAGTTTCCCGGAACAGATATACTGTACACACAATATGGTAATAGTTTAAACTTCTGAATAACAAACAATATTCGCGTTTGTCCTGGATTATGGGACGATTATTTACGGTTTCTGCGACCATTTGTTTCATACGATATCTCTAATTTAGTTGACATTTTCGTTTGCTACATTTTCTATAACGATGTTGAAGTAGGGTGGGTGGGAGACGTAGTTTTCGAGTGGGTTTTTAGTTCTGTATGTCTGGTGGGATTTGGAAACTCTCGGATTAGGCGTTGACGATAGCGTAGGTCGCAACCAATTATCTATCACCTCGACAAATACACAAACAGACATAAAAATAAATACACATGTACACACATACACACACGCACATACATACAGTCATACTTACAAAAAACTTAAATATTTTCACACACACACATCAGTGCTCAGGGAGGTCAGAGAAGAGATCATGGCCGATCTACTTTACAAGGTACAGTAGACAGATTTGACTCACCCCTTGGTGTTTTTCCCACAGTTGTTCAGTACTACGACTGATTGAGATAATTTCTAATAATTTGCCGTAAGCTTCACATCAGTTAATATTATTGACACAGTTGATTTAGTGATAGCTAAAACATTAATTCGTTTTCTCTAATGTGCAAAGTAAACTACTGTTGACTAAACAGCTCGCGTAACCTTAATCCTTGTGTGTTTTGTTGACATTGTGTTTAGACAGACGGCTTATAAACCTTATCCAGGCTATGTATTATCGGCCACTTTACCACACTAAGACTCTCTTTTGCACAGTATAAATCTCACCCCCAAGAAAGTGCATAATTTGGTTACCTTCACAAAGGGGGTAATTTTTCTTTTTGGCTGATGGCTCCAGAACCAAGCGAAAAATACACATTTAATTTTTCTTTCTCGCGCCATTAAAACACTTGTAGTCGGGTTTCTGACAAGTGATGCTGGTAAATATGGAATTATTTTAAATATAAACATTATTTTAGTATATGTTATATGCGTAGTATTTATTAAAAATATAGTTGAGATAATGTATGGCGTTTGCATTATTTTATCTTTTGGTTTAATTTACACGGCTCCCTTAAATTACCTAATCTACAAGATCTTCTGACCTACATCCAGGTAAAGAGGTCATGTGTGTGAGGGGTCATGCACGTATGGGAGTTATATAGATAAGGGAGATAACTATCATGCAGTGTATTTTTCTTTCATGTTGCTATTATGATATGGTTAATAACAAGAAACAGTGTACACCAATCACAGACATAGCCACAGGTAGATAATGTCATATAGTGCCAAGAGAATTTTGGACGTAAGAGAGAGAGAGAGTGTGTGTGTGTGTGTGTGTGTGTGTGTGTGTGTGAGGTAAATATATATACACCATGTTAAATATATTTCACTTTGTACTCCTTCATGGTATTTAATAAAAATACCAACTGAAGGAAAATAGTACTGGAATCAGCCCAACATATTATGTTTTACCGTAAAAAGCGACAGGTGAGTTTATGGTTTATATTCTACCTGGTGGAGATTATCTGATCACGGTATCAGAAATTATTATATTTCACATCCATAACACAGTGAAAACACCGGTTATTATTGTTATTTAAATTTTAATATATATATTTTTTTAGTTAGTATCATTTGTGGTGGTAAATGTTATAACTCAAGAATTAATACAGGTAAGGTCACGTCTGTTAGTACCGTGCATTAACTTAATAAAGCTTATAAAGGTAGCTACAGTCGCGTTCAAATATCCTGTCGGTTCTTCTGCTGCTCCACGAACCCTAAGATTCACTCGTGAACCCGAAAGAGTAGACGCTGATGCATTATTCTACTCATAAATGTTTCGGATTCACGAGTCTGAACTTGGTGGTTCGTGGAGATGGAAAAAAACCGACAGGACTCTTGTTCGCGATTGTACAGTATGGTAGAAGGTGTGTGGGTGGCGTGTGTCGATGTGGATGGCGTGGGTCAGTGTACGTGGCGTGGGTCCGTGTGAGTGACGTGGGTCGGTGTTGGTGGCGTGGGTTAGTATGGGTGGCGTGGGTCGGTGTGAGTGGCGTGGGTCGTGTAATGAGTGATTGTCAGACCAAACCTTACAGCCCAGAATTATGTCACATATAACAGCAAGTACACCACAGACCTCGTGGTACCACCACATTCCGATTTGACACACCTCAGGTCGACCCAAGGGACTTGACCTGGCCCGCTAATGACGTGAGCCGGTGACCTACAACCGCACCTAGCCAAGACACCTGGCCAGGACCACACCTGCACACAATTATCCAGATCAAACCAGTTTAGTGTTAATTGTTAGAGGTCAGAAGCCGGCTGGGCCGACCCCATATAAAGGCCCTACAGTCCCGTCCACGGGCATTCCATATTCCATTACCATTCGACAGTCCATTACGATTATCATTCTGGTTGCTGTCATCTCTCTCCCGTTCGGGTCGTCTCTCGGTTCACTAAGCAGAGTCACGCACGTCCCCTCCCCAGGTCGGGAGGGAGACCTCCCGACCAGACCACAGCATCACCAGCTAAGCAGATTCTCCCATAGGAGGCAGCCCAGCCAGCACCCACTGGGCCTACGTCAGGGTACACGTGAGTCTTGTCAGAACGTCCTAGGGTGAGTTACCTACTGTGGGAAGTGTATTCATTCAGGTGTGTCCGAGAGTCAGTGTCAAGTAACGTAAAGCATAATGTGTTAGTACCCCGATATAATAGTGATATTAATGTGTCCATGTCATTGAGTGAAGTAATAAATAGTTGTATCAAGAGGTGTTTAACAAGTTGTCCCTTTAAGAAGTGATATATGTGTATTGACATACGAGATAAGATAAGCGTAGTGACGCTGTGCAAATAACATCCAGGCCACGCTACCAAGTTTCCTACCTTTACATTCCTACTCTCTATACTTCCTACTTATATATGTAATTCTCTTCTTGTGAGTTTTGTCTCATTACAGTCGGTATGGGTGGCGTGGGTCGATGCGGGTAGCCTGGGTCAATGTGAGTGGCGTGGGTCGGTATGGGCGGGCGTGGGTCGGTATGGGCGGGCATGGGTCAGTGTGGGTGGCGTGGGTCAGTGTGGGTGGCGTGGGTGGGTATGGGTGGCGCCGGTGGGTGTGGGTGGCGTGTCTGAAGACGGGCTTCCCACTCAAACATGGTGGCCCTATTCAAACAACAATTATACGGGAAACTACTGTAAGTGACGTGCAGACAGCCAGGATCAGTGTCGGGGCAAACAAGATGAGTCGGTGCTTATTTCACAGTAAAAGGAGTTCAGGAATGATGAAACTCTTAGCTAAAACAAGAACTCATTGGCAAACTAACTGACCTCATATTTCCTTAACATCATATTTTCCCTTATTTTCTAAGCCCTGAGGTTCACAAATAATATATAACATGCTGGGTAAATCATTCTTTTTAGATGAATAATTAACCACACGATCATGAAATATATACTCAAAGTTACAACTAATAACCAAAAATAACTTGCAGCTTCAAATGTAACAATTACTGCGGCACACTAAATTACAGGAAATACGTGAAGATTTGGCACCCCAGCTCATTTCATCTGTTGAGTAAACTTTCTTTGCACCCCGGGGGTCTCTGTATCTGAATAAAATAGTGAGGTATTGTTTGTATATGGAATTCTGCTCGTATATGGACTGTTGAGATATATATGTGGCCTCGTGTTTCCTTGCTTGAAATGGTAAAATGCTACTACGACCACGAAGATGGCACTGGCAACACCCATAGACAGAGTTGCTGGTGACCAGGGTGTGGGAGTTCACATTATTGTTATTTAGAATAAATGTCTTTTTCCATACATTCTGAGTATTTTAATACTACTTGTCTGCTATCTCTATATTCTACGCTCGGCTCACCCTGACGTGGGTCAGCCTTTGCGATTCAGTTACCAGGTAATGGATTATCAAACAAATATGATTTTACTTCATAAGATCTTGACCGTTGCTTGGAATACTGGGTATCACTTGTATTTGTATTTTCATCATAACTGCCTCATCAAAATTAGAGGACACAACATTATTCTACCCTATAAATTGTCTGCAGTTATTCCACTACCAGCAACTCAGTTGGGTGGAGGCAGGGCAGGGCAGGTGGAATCGAGGGTTCCCTCTTGTGCACAACATAGAAACTTTATTACTTTTAGGACCTTTAAGCAACAGCTAAATCACTTTGCATCATAAATTGGTCATTTGATAAAATAATAATACTGAGACTGTCAATAGTTTTCTACCCATTTAACTTAATTGTTTGGCACAATTGTACTATGTGGTTTACTGATTTTATTCCGGACAGCTGCCAACTGAACTGCTTTTGTTCACATCAAGTTTGTATTTCAATAAATATGTGGTGCCCACTTCCTGATTGTTTTGAACGAGATATAATTAATCCCTTCAGTACGACGTCTTCTTATCTACTTTATTCTAGCTACCGCCAGACGATTTTATTTAGCTGGGGAAGCTCCATCTCGTATAGATTAAAACATATCCATAATCCATTTGCTAATAAACGCCCCTTTTTACAAAGGAGCACCTTACTTAGAACATGAATTCATCATCCTCTCAGCCTATTGTAACTATAGTATTTTTATCTGGCTACCGTTAAACGATTACACTCAGCTGACAAAACTCCTATTAATTATCAAAACGTTATTCTACACTGTAATCTCCCCCAACTGATATACACTTTCCCTCCTCACCACCAAGTACTCCGTCTCACCCCACAAAAAGACACCAACCCCAACACACTCCCCACCCTCCGTCTCGCTCACTCGTGAATGAACCAGTTTCACTCTTCAGGGTTTGGGGGTTAACACCTGAGGAGGAGAGAGGATTGGCAACGCTAGGTAGTAAAGTCAGGAGTGGAGCCAACTGTACATGTACTGTACAGTATTTTCCATTATGTGTCAGGGCGCCTTACAAGACACTCCGTGTAACAGGGGCATACCGTCCAAAAACATTGTTATGGAGTACACATGAGTGAGTGACAAGTTTCCTTCAACACGACCTACGTCAACACACACACACAGCATTTTTTTTTAAACACACTCAACGTTCAAAAGTCAACTGGAATGTTTTTTCGTAAGCACAACATCTTGTAAACTTAATATTATCTGTTCTAACACCACTTCAGTCACTGTCACACCCGTCTCAAAGTTAATACACAATATCACCCCAACGCCAAGAGTTCAGAGTATCGTCACCTGCCGCAAAATAACATCGGCGAATGTGTAACGCCAGAGGTGGCATCCTCCTATCGTGACTACCAACAAGAGAAAATGGTACTTTCTGTACGTGTACGAACAGGGACTTCTTTAAATATTGGTCCTAGGAAATGTTTATATTATTTTATGTATTGGTCCTGGTTCTACGTATATAGTTGAGTATAGGTTCAATGCTTATCCTTACGCTTATAAAACTACAGTAATCAGGGAAGATATGGGCGAATGATTAGGTATAAATGTAGAATGTCTTTACCGCCTCTGTTGACTGTAACAACACAACTTTATTCTGTCACTTTCCTAAAATTTTACGGAGAATGTAATGCAATTGGAAAATAATTATTTATAATTTGAAATGACATAAGAGAGAGAAAGAGAGAGAGAGATCTGTTGTGATGACTGGCTTTGAATCACAGTAGTCACTTCTTGCTGGAATACCACAGATAAGTCTATCACATTTTTCCTTCACTCCAGATAAATCACAAGTAACTTAGTTTTTAAATGTACTAAAAGATGACTTAGTCAATATGCGGCGGATAAAGACTAATCCCTCTGTAGATCCAAGATGATACTACGTGTGAAACGAAACAGGAGCCCTTCATGCAAACGGACACCGACTTTAGGAAGAGCACCGCGTAAATAAACAAACCCAGGGTTAACTCTGACTCAAGACGGACATCTTCACTCCACACGCATACTGTACAGGTCCTGGCACGAAAGGTTTTCAGAGAAACTTACAACATAGCGACACATCCTTCATCTCCCCGCAGCAGAAAGCAACCTCTTCAGTATAACACACGTCTCACGCTCAACTCTGTGCTGGAATATTCCACCTTCCCTTGTCCGGTCTGGTCTGGTGCGAGTCAAACGCATCTCAGCTTCTTTGACAGGATACAAGCCTTAGGGCCCGCTCACACCACGGCCGGAATCAGACTTACTTTACTGCTTCGGGTTCAGGGTCTTTAAGCACAATTCTCTAAATCGTAATTTCCTCCTCGTGGAGAACTTAAAACCTATATTTTGGCTGTCAGTTTACATATAGTAGTTGTGCTTCTTCTGTCAATCTTGAAACCCCGTGGGTGTACCTAGAGCCACGGGGTTACTGTACATTAGATGTAAACTGTATACAAACATGGTAAACAGCTTCGGGCATCACGGTTACGGGTCCCATAGGAGTACTTCTCTATTGCATTGCACTTAACACTAATTGGGCCATATTGTACTGATTGGTTTAAATATATTATTGTTTTGTGGAGTAAACTGTATCGCAGCGTGTTTGGTGCTTTATCTAACACCACACTGAATATTTAAGACATCGCTCCAGACCTTACAGATGGATATCTATTCGCACGTGAGAGATGTCTTTTTTCTTTAGGTGTGTCTACAGTATATGGCTATTAAAGGTACATTTTCTATTGAACCTTTGCAAGAATACACGTAGTTATCCGTAAGTTGGTTTATATATATATATTGTGGAAGCAATTCATTCAAGTCTGCACACTAAGTACTCAGCGCTACTCTCCTTCACTTTCCTCAAACTTAACTAAATAATTTAATAGATAAACTGGCCTCGGCGTATCCCAGCAAGAAGGGAATTTATTAAACTAATTGACTGGACGTTTGGGGGGTTTTGAATTCATTTATTTATTTATATTTTTTAATACTCATAGACTGAGCGAGCGAGCGAGGAGGGAGGCGGAGGACTCACCAGATACTATGATATGCTCTCACCCTCGAGGGACTTGTGGGTGTAATGTAAAAATGTTGTGATAAAATGTGGATGAAGTCCTGCGGGAGGAGGGGGAGGAGGAGGAGGAGGAAGAGAAGGGGAGGAGGTAGATGGGGAGACATCACGTGGAGAGGGAAGAGAAGGAAATGGATGGTGAGTAAAGAGAATGGAAGGTAAGGAATTGGGAAGGGAGAAGAGAAGGAGAAGGAAGGAAAGACAAAGGAGACAAAAGGTGGGTAGAGGAGGAGGAGCAAGTAGTCGAGAAAGGAGAGGGGGTGAGGGGAGAAAAGGAAGGCATGGAGAGTGGTAGGGGAACTTGCAACACTGCCGGGATATACTGAATATTCAACGTGTATGTAAAACATATGCCAAAAAATGACAAAATCAGGAAAAATTAAACAGTGAAAAAGAAAACGAAACAAAAGTAAAGATACAGAAAAATACGAAAAACTAACTTTTGTTTACTAGGATGTGTATATAGAACATGGAGAGATAGTGTATTAGCTAATCCAGCTGTGATTTTTATTGTGATACGTATCTTTGATAGCTCATTTCAACTTAACTAACCTCAGTAAAACTAGGTCGTGATTGTCCTTTACAAGTGATCCGCGATTCTTGTCATTGAGCAGTTAGTGTGTGACTCCACCACGTGGCAGGATGCTGGTTCACCCAAGGGTTGGTTCACCACCAGTAAACACACTCAATAGTGTCATTGCTGAGTGAACAAAGGCTAGTGTAAAAAGAAGGAAACCTCGTCCTCCAATCAAAATTTTAATACGAACACTACTGTAGTACTACAAGTATCACCAACACTCGGATTTGTGCAGAATAATCATATTGACAATAAACTAGATATATTAACAGCACACAGGCATGAGACAAGCGGAGGTGACAGTGAACAACCAACTTTAACCTTAAAGTCATGGGTGTGAAGGACTGTGTGGCTCTTGTCGCCTGGTACACAACCATGATATAGGGAGATAATTCCCCTACTGTCAGGGTCATGAAAGTTTGTATATTAGTTAACCCCTTGAGTACGATGACGTACCTCCTTGAGTACGATGATGTACTTCCTTGAGTACGATGCTTAACCCCTGAAATACGAAGATTTAACGCCCTGAGTAATATGACTTATACAAAGCCATTATAGAGGAGAAGGGGTTAAGCTTTTATAAATTCTCAGAGGGTTTCTATGTTGCAAAAAAAAAAAATCCAACACAGAATAATCCGTCTTCACAACACAGGAAAATCTGTCTCTGATATAGAGGATACTTCACCTTTGCAGCGCAGCAACTCTCGCTCCAATCACGGGAACATACATAGTAACACATTGAAATCTAAATTTGCAGTAGAGTAACTTTCTTACTTAATATACAGAAAACTCCATCTTTGCAACAAGAGGAGACTGCAACAAACGAGAAGGCATAAATGTAAAATGGTAAAACCCATCATCCGCATGCAGTATATATTCAATATATAACTTTGCAACATTGATTAAAGGGCTGTAACAACATGGATATCGCCTCTTTTCCAACATATTAATACGTTACTTGTGACAGATACGCCTCTTTCCAACCTACATATATTCCCTTGCAACATGGTTATATTTTTTCGAAATATATTATATATATATATATATATATATATATATATATTTGCAACGCAATTACATTCCTTTGCAAAATAGATAAACTAGTTTCAAGAGAGCAAACTCCTGTGTCTGACGCAGCACAGCCTCCTCTTTATCACAGTTCCAAACTTTGATATTAAGAGTAATTGAAATCAGAATTTAAAATAGATATTAATGCGTATTCAAATGATTAATTATACGTTATATTTACACGTATGTAAATGACCATTATTTTATCTAGCACGTCCATGTGATTTGCATTGATTGTACATTGACGGAACAGGTCAGAGCACAAACATTTTTGTTGTGTTGATCTTTTTTGGGGCCGATGTTAATGTCAATGATTGTGGTCATACCATTGATGTTAAGAGGTTTATTGTTGTCTGAAGCTGTTGTTGGCGAGTTTAGATAGTGAAGTGTTTTGCCCGTGATGTAGTATAGGTATCGTGAGGAATTTGGCATTTTCTAAAGTCATCATTGTGAAGTTTAAACTATATCCGCACTGACTGTTGCATAATTATGTCATCCAATATCCTTATAGCTATACCCTCAAAAACAAACTGGCCAAGTAGTTATGAAAATTTCATCCGTAAATTACACTGAGAGATGTATAGTATTCTAATGAGAGACCAATCTGCAGAAGTGGTTTAGTGGAGATAGTCTACTAGTCCCTTGTGTCCGGGGTCGCCTCTCAGCTGAATAAAATCGTCAGGCGTTAACCGAATAACATATTAATAGTGGCGTCCCAGTAGTGAAGATGTTAAGTATAAAGAGAGACTCCCTGATGATCTGCAGTCCTCAGTTGTAGGGTCAGAACACGTCGGGTTTTGTCCTTAGCTCCCTATTCAGCTACCAGAGACCATAGCCAGACGTGCTCTCACCCTATAAATAAGGCAGACCTCTCAGTCCTCACCAGTTGCCCGAATACATGACTTGGGTCACACAGAGGCGCTCCTCACTTACACCGTAAGGTTGTCAGTCCTGGGCACCTACCACTTATTTATTTTATTTCTAACGTTTATGTAATATAGTGCCTTATCTTGATATATTTATCTTCACTTCTGAGTTTCTGCTGTGCGAAAAATGTATGATTTTTAGCAATTAATATTTCAAGGTTTTAATGTTTATTTTTAGCAGTGTTTTGTTCTTAAGGCGCTTGTAGTAATACACCCATTTCTGTAATTAATTTTATTTGTCATAATTTGTTTAGAATATTAATGCTACAGCATCGTGTTATATCTAATTTGTTTATATCTGATGATGACAAGAGATATGTCGACACGTCGCCAAATAACTATGGTCTTATTTAATCAAATGTTAGAGAGAGGGAGAGTGGGGCGACACTCGAGCTACACAGTCACAAGTAACTGACGACCTGTCTATTCCTCATGTGCAGCACTAATGACCATGACATACATACATACATACATACATACATACATACATACATACATACATACATACATACTGTACATACATACACAGTGCCCAGAGGAACTGACCTTACGCCACTGCGAATCGATTACCTTTTCGTCTCATCAGACCTTTACATATGTTCCAGGAAATATTAAATAAAACAGAAAAATAGACATATAAATAAAACAGACAGGCATCTTATAACTCGCCCCTACTACCACATAGTCATGGTAGTGTCGGGATTAAGAGCTCCACGTGGAACACAATATATTTTTCCCCGTGAGCCACAGGCAACCCATCTCTGTGTGGCGGCCTGTGACTCTGTGAAACACGATTGTGACCCCTCCCTCCCGCCACGCTAGACCCAAACAATTAACCTACCCTACTTTATCTTACCCTACCCTACCCTACCGTACCTTACCCTGCTTTACCCTACCCTACCTTACCCTACCCTACCCTGCTCTACCCTAGACTACCTTACTCTGCTTTACCCTATCCTACCCTTCCCTACCCCACACTACCCTACCCTGCTCTATCTTACCATGCTCTCTCCTACCCTACCCTACCCTGTTCTACCCTACCCCAATGACGTCACAGAAAAATAAGAGAGAGGAAGGGATGATGGACGTGTGATGGGTGGACGGAAAGTGAGGAAGGGGGGGGGGAGTAGAAATAATGAAAGGGAAGTGGGAAAGAGGAGAGAAAAGAGGGAAATAGAGGACGAATGGGATATGAGAGAGTAGGGGAAGAGGGGAAGAGGATGGAAAGGGAGAAGGGAAGGGAGGAAATAGGCAGGGAAGAATTAAATATTAGAGGATAGGAGGTAGATAGAAGAAAAAAACAAAACAGAGAGGACAGAAAAAAGCAAAGGGATAAAGGATATAAAATAAGAGAGGAAGAAAGATGGAGGAAAGGAATGAGGACAAACCGAGAAAGAGAGAGAGAGAGAGAGAGAGAGAGAGAGAATGAGAAAGACTAGGAAAGAGTGAGAAAGTGCAGGAGAGAACGAGAAAGAGAAGTAAGCGAATGAGGGAAGGGACGTATAGTATTTATAACACAATGATTTACCCCAAGGATGAGCCACATATAACCGGTTTATTTAATTGTGATGTCAAACTGGGGACACTTAAGGGTCGTGTTAGGCAGTGGTCAGGTGATGATGGTGTGGGTGAAGTATTTAAAGGTGTGGGGAGACACTTGCAATGCTGAAATTAAATAGTAAAAACAAATATTGAAAGGTCAACAATGCAACAATAAAAACATACAAATACTTGATGTAAATAGTGAATAGTATTAAAAAATTTACACACACACACACACACACACGCACGCACGCAGGCACACACACACACACACACACACACACACACACACACACACACACACACACACACACACACACACACACACACTTTTTTTTTAACAAACTTTAAATATGAAAATAATTAAGAACATCTATGAAATTAATCTAATGAAATGCACGATAAAACACTTTAGATAAACATATAAAATAATACAAATTACAACCCGTATCGTTATTTATTTTCTCGACTTCGTCAACTTTCACGAATAAGAAGCATCAAAGAGCAAACCTTAATTAATCACTAGGTTAATTCTTACATCTTCAGGTATAAGTAATATTTATCGTAGGACTTTCTGAATATCTGGCCCCAAGAGGCTCGCTCGCTACCAGTCCTCAGGAGACAGGTGTTGAGGTGGTATTGACGCCACGGTGGAAACTTGTCCTTATGTGTGGTTTTTCGTCATTAATTTTTCCGAAATAAGAAAAAATATAACTTATAGTAAGAAATATTTTACATTATTATTATCTATCAACCTTCCCTGGAAACTAGTAACACTTACGGTTTATTAAAGAGAGGAAGCTGGAGTCTGATAACATATTGGTCGGTGATACAAACTGAGATTTACTATAATTATTTTATTACTTGTTTACTTTCATTGTGATAAATAATAACACCTGTAGCATCCCCAACCTCACCTGTTTAATTAATTACATTTAATCCTCCTGATGGTTTTTAATTGAGGAAAGATTTTATGATGCTGACAAAAAAAAAATTAATAAAGACTGTTGTGATAGGAGGAGGGTGAGGCAGGAGATGGAAGATTCGCCAGACAAACAGCTCTGGTCTCGTCCCCAGCCCCTCTCACTCACACTAATTACACATTAATTTCTCGACAAATTGTACCGCGATGGGCCAACATTATTATAACATATTTGTATGCAATTCCACCTACTTTTAGATACATATTACTACATGTTCGAACACGTTATTATGGTTGAGATTGACTGTGTGGGTGGTGATGGTGGTGGATAAGTTGCTGGAGGTAGGTTCACTACGACATACTTTGTAGATAAATACACGTACAGACATTATGACATACACACACAACACACACAGATACACAACTTACAATCAAACAAGTTTTTCGATAGAATTTACGTACTACAAAGTTACTAACGACATACAACAGTCTATGTATAACCATAAACTTACGTATACACGTAAATGCACACACATACACACACATCACTATACTAATGTACTAAATTATTAAGTAGCAGTTGTTAGACACAAGGTCAGGTTAAATAAGTTCTTGCAATATTTTTTAGTTAAGTGATGTCGTCGTCTGGGGGAGGAAGTTATCACGGGTCAGTGTACACGGCTGTGGGTGTTCAGGTGACGTCAGATAATGTTGTCTAACATCCCTTCGCAGCTTCTAATGGTAGACCTTGTTTACTCTTTATATGTGTGTGTGTTTATCAGTGTCTATGGTCGTTAAACATGTCTTCGAAGTAGGTTAGTACTCTAGACAACAATAACGAAACACTAACCCATTGAGTACGATGACTTTACACCAGTGGTTCTCAACCTTGTTTGCCCCATGCACTCCTTTCACCATATGTCAGAATGTCATTCCCCCCTCCTTTCCAAGATTGTCTGCCTCAAAAAGTGCATTCCAAATAATATGCATATAATACTGAAAATCCTTTATTTTTTCCATATTAGTATCAGTTTCCCCCCCCCTGAAAACCTGAGGGGGGGAAATTCCCCCCTGGTTGAGAACCCCTGCTTTACACCTTGATTACGTGTGTAGAAAAAGGAACACGTGAAAAAAATGGAAATATATTCAGGTGGTGAATATTAGTTAGCGCCGCACGTTACAGTTTGGACTCTACCTGGCATTACCGCATTCTATTAAGGGATAATGACAATAATTGGTCCCTAACTGCCGGGTATCGCTTAGTCCTCCGGCAGAGAGATGTTGTTAATTACAGGCAGCCCCCCTCTTTCCTATCCTGTCAACACAATCCTGACTTGACTTCACTCTCTCTCTCTTTGCAGCTGGACATGAGTATTTTTCTCTCCTATTCAGTTACTTCCTTTGATGTGTGGTGAGATTACTGAAGCAATATCTATCGAACCCACACCCACACAACACCCACACGAGTGTTGTGACACATCAGCCACCACGCCACAAACCTCAGTATCTGTTTTAACTCATTTCTCGTGTATGAATTAATCTAAAGTGGCTCAAAATAAAAGACCTTTACAAAATTGTGTTCAGAAAATATGGCACAACGGACGAAGGATTTCGACAACCCTACCGAGACAACAGGAGTCATAGTGCTCATTCTGAAATCCATCGAGCCTCCCCTCGCAAGTAAAGATAGTTTTTTGAGTGACTGTAGGTGCTAAGGCCACGTACTTTAATTGTTGTGGTACAGAAATACATCATCACACCGTAAGCTATAACACTGCACAGTGAGAGGGATCAAAGAAGTTTTTTTACCACGTAATGAGTGTGTACAATACGATGCGCTATACTCTGTACACTAAGGCTGTGTCGTGTGTGGTTGTGGCAATTTACTTGATCTCTCAATGGTTAAGTTTTACGACAGGGAGGACAGACAGACAGACGGAGAGATGGATAAACAGAGAGAGAGAGAGAGTAATTAGTTAACCATCATAATTAACTTTACCTCTTCCGCCAGTTTCCGGCCGACAATTAAGAAAGTATATGACACATTAATTGGCAACTCTCAGTACAGCCAATATTCTCGTGACAGATTTTTCAGTTAGTTATCTATTAACTTTTAGATAGATAAATATATGAAGTGTTATTTTATAAGAGGAAAAACTTTAAATAAAAAGATTAACAAAAGTAGTATATTGTTCTGAGAGTTAAAGAAGGATAAAAAAGTTTCTAAGCCAGTACACAACGAGAGATAAAAATTCATTATACTGTAAAGACAGAAAATCCAAAAAAAACAACGAAACAGAAAAAAACTACAACAATTTAAAATTAATATTAAAAAATCTAGAAAAACTTGCAACGAACATTTGTTCGTATTAAAAAAATATCTATTCCGTCGGGACCAAAACAAAAACAAAACAATGTTCCAACACTGTTACTTAGGATTAAAATCAAATTACGTAAATAAACAACACTATAAATATATCAACAACAGGAGGTGCTGGGGTGGGGGGGGGCTGGTGTGTACATGTTACAACACAGACAGACAGCAGATAGAAACACACACACACACACACACACACACACACACACACACACACACACACACACACGCGAATATTGATGAGGGGAAGCAGATGGTTCAAACATATTAGTATCGCTGAAGTAGAGTTTAATGCTGAAGAAGAACAGATCAATTAATCAAATTTTAATACAGGAAGACGAGCTCATATTTTACACACATTATTATAATTTTTTCAATAGTAACGTCTACATTACTCACAATAGACTTTTCCCTTATAACAGATGAACCTTATTAGTTATTCACCTGAACGGCTCCAACGTCGTGTGCCACAAAGTGTTTCAATAGATATCGCCTATTACTTATTAAATTCCAGGTGTTGTCTTACCAAGGTAGGATGTGGACTGCCTCTTTTGCTTCAGCCTCCTTTAAAATTCTTTAATCTTCTATACGAAAAATATAACCCATTCATCTCCTTCCATCTCCCATTAAGGTTTCATCTATGTAAAGTACGTTGGTAATTTCTATAATAATAGTATAAATTATCTGGTCTTGCCGTTCTCAAACTATGACTCGCTTCAGTAAAAGACTAAAGTTTTACCCAGTCATATACAATCAAACTGTCCTGTGTATAGAGTCTATGAGACTTCCATACTCGAGTTAGCAAACACGTAGTTTGATTTGCCTTCTGTTGTCATTACCAATTCTATAGGTAAGGGTCCTGTACGTGATACAATTGGTCCAACATATTTAAATTTATCAGTAACCTAACCTAACCTAACCTAACCTAACCTACACACACCCGCACCTTCCCATATTCCTTGCAACACACCCACATCCCCCCTACCGTCCCACATCCCCCCACACCCTCCCACATCCCCTCACACCCTCCTACATCCACCCACATCCCCACATCCTCCCACACTCCCAGCAGCTGCGCCTACCCGTAATCCATCAAGAGATCACCATGAATATGGAATCAACGCCCCTCATCTTGAACAGAGGCGGGTGGGGGGTGGATGGGTGAGGGGGTGAGGGTGACTGGGAAAGGGAAAGGTGAAAGGGGGGTGAAGTGGAAGTTGGAAGAGGGATGGTGAAGTGAGTACAGGAGGGAGTGGAGGGAGTGTAGGGGGAGGGAGTGAGAGGGCATGAAGGGAATGGGTCTTGATTCCTCACCGTGACGTCTACTTGTCTTCCTTATTGGATTTTTCCCAGGAAGAAATAGATCGAAACTGAAAGTTACCAATATTTTCTCCATAAGACAAACATAGAATTGCTTTAATTTATAGCAAGGTTCTTTAGCTTCTCTAGGATAAAAGACCAAATTGATATAACTTGACTATAAACAAGATTTTTTTTCTTCTAGCATATGAGAAGACACCTCACATCACCCTGGCTTATTTCACCTGTAGATATACCAGCCTAATGCTAACCTAACTAGGTCCATTCTTACCTGCCTAAGCTAACGTGATAAAACCTAACCTAACCTAACCTACACCCTAGAGTAGCGTTAGGGTGGTGAGAGGTGAGCAGTTTGGTGATAGTGTCTGGTCACCACCACGGCCCCCGCTAGCTGGCAGTAGGAGTGTCGTAGGTTTGGCATTAGGAACAATTTCTGGAGGCGGGAGGCAGGCGGTGAGGCCCCGTCAATACGAGTGTCGCTTAGACAAATGGTGATGGAGACAGCAGGCGAGCTGGGGAGACCTGCCGGCTACCTCACTCACACTTAATATAGCAAGTGTGTCACAGCTGCCGTGAAGGATGGTGTGTGTGTGTGTGTGTGTGTGTGTATGTGTGTAAATCTTTCGTTGTGTTCATAATGTGTGCTTTGTGTGTTTTATTTGTCTATGGCATTCTTCTCCTTTTCATAATCAATCTATCTATTATCTATTGAACTATGAAATTAACTAGACTCAGCCTCTTCCTTGACACTGATTGGAGAAGCTGACACAAGAATGATTATTTCTCACGGTCCCCACAAATCCCCTTCCTACCCCTTCCTTTCCCCTTCCCGTTTTCCTTCCTCCTTTTTCAGTTCCCCTCTCTCCTATCTTCATTCCTCACTCCTCCTCCCTCTCTTCATATTACCTTTCCTCCTATTGCTATCCCCTTTCTTTATCCCCCTCTCTCTCATCCTACCCCTCACCCCTCTTCTCTCTCACCCCATGCTCCTGCCCCTCCCCCGTCCCTGCCCCCCTTCCTCCCCCTCCCCTCACTCCCACACCCATTATTGTAAAACTCATAAAAAGACAATTACTAAAATGTGAAAAATAATACCGAACTGACTGTATTGGACAATTGTATGTTGCAAAAATTATATGGTGCTGTGCAATGATCTCTTCTCGTTCACTTTTTAAGCGATAAATAGTAGTGTATTATTAACTATCACTAGCAAGTCTACGGACTTGGCGCACCCACATTCAACTACAAAGTCTACGGACTTGGCGCACCCACATTCAACTACAAATAATAATAATAATAATATTATTATTACTACTTCGTTCTCCATGGGGTTTGGGAGTATTGGAAAGACTGACTGTGTGTGTGTGTGTGTGTGTGTGTGTGTGTATGTGTGTGTCCTGACCAATAATGTAATGAAGCATGCAGTAATTATAGTCACCATATCTAAAACAAATCTGACCAAACGTCATGGATGAACTAAGTCCGGTAAGCAGTAATCATTAATTTTTTTGAGGTGCCAGGGTTAAATGTCGAAGTCTTGGTCATTAATGGCCAAAAAAAATATTAATTCTCAACGAAGTATCGTAGAAGGATGGAACTTGCTGCATTTGATTCTTGGACGAAAAACAATCGACAGTCCCACCCTACCAGCAGTAAACTTAGTAAGATATTTCACCTTGATGGTCTACTCTAGTGTATCGAGGGTGCGAACCAGTTACTTATAGAACAAGAGGTGAACACTGTAGCCACTCGGTCACAGCAAACCGAATATAAAAATATTATTATTATATAAAATCATGACTACATCTTATCATTATCAAAACGTTGTTATCGGGTCATATGAACAATTATAGTCATTATCTTACATAGAGACAGACAGACAGACAGACAATCTTCGCCACGGTCTCCCACACTCTTGGTGTTTTCATCTGTGAGTAAAACACAACACAGGGAAAATATCAGAGGCGTGTAATTTATCAAGACGGATACTTAATGAAACACTCACTCATTTCCCATTTTTATCTCCCTCTCTCTCTCTCACGGCCATTCTTCCTCCACTTACTACTCTCTCTCTTTTCCTTTTTCTATAATTTTTCATGTCTATTACGCTCTGTCTTTCTGTCTCATCCGTCCATTTAGTTTCTCTGTTCTTTTCTCTCTTATTTATTAGATTATTTGTTGCTCTTTCTCTTACTTGTAAATAAATTCTCTATGTCTGCGTCATTCCTCCTGTCCGATGATCAGATTGGAATATTTTTGCTGCTAAAAATGTAATAATTACACTCTCCATACCCTTCCTCCCTTACCCCTTCCACGCCTTCACACCCGTCACGCCCTTACACCTGCCACGCCCACATACCTGCCACGCCCACATACCTACCACGCCCACATACTTACCACGCTACATACCCGACCTGTGTTAATGAAGATGATGCTGTGTTGATAAATATGTTGCTGTGTTAGTGAAGCTATTACAGTGTGTCAAGATGTTAGGGGGGTCTTAATAATCCCCCCAACCTCCTCATGCTATCAATTTCAATAGAACTGGACATTAAATCTCAGTAGTCATGAGTGAATGATGCCGGAGGAGGTTGTCATGGATAGTTACCCATAAACATCTAATGATATACCGTGTTCAATATTTTTCAGTGAACATCTGTGTACATATATAACTTTTTGGTCAGTTAGGCCATCACAACCCAACAATATGTTTACGAGGCGAACATTGCAACTTTGTGTCTTGAGTTTTGGAAATAAGAATTTGGTTTATTTACACTGGGAAAAAAGAGAAGGCAAGGCATCTTAGTCCAGGAAGGTCTTTGTGCAATTACCTCGTTATTTTCGTCACTGCTTTTGGGTAGTGGGTTACGTGAACCAGTTAACCGAGTCTTGTGTGTTCATGGGGATGGGAGAGTTATCTTAATGATCAGGAAGTGGTGGGTTTCTCCTTGTAACTTGGTATGTGTAAACAAGGAATTTTGGTCACATGAGATATAGTCAACAGGTACCAACAACGTTAAGAGATATATCCCAAAGATACAACTAACGCAACAAGAAATATTCAGTCACATACAAATGATTGAAGTCTTGTATGACAGACATTTAAAACGTCCCAGAACATATCCTAACAGACTCAGGTGAAGTTGTTTGTTATATTCCAGAGACTCACTTGGTATATTGTACAGACACAACGAGCGTTATTCCTGGCACACAGACAAAGGGACTCAGTCATGGTTCAGATTTATAGTTCAGAATAAAATACAAAGACAACCAACCACGACCTTATAGAATATAAAGTGACTTTACGCAAACTCTCAGCACACAGACAGAGCTGAACGAGACAGTCGGGGTACATTACACACAGACAGAATGTAAATCACACACACAGACAAGGGTGTTATCCCCGCAGTAAAGATGCACAGCTCGAGGGAACCTGCCCCTAGCCCACCACGAGAGGAGAGTGTAAACGAGCAATTTCATGCCTTTTGCTTGTCTACATGAGTGTTAAATGAAGTCTGGCGAACTTATGTCGGGCGGTGACTCGCCAGAATTGTGTGGCGTGTAAGAGCGAAACACCCAAGCGTTGTTGACAGCGTACAGTGGCATTGAGATAAAATTCGAGGCGAAAGATTATACCGTAAAACACAGAGCCAGAACGAGAAATGAACACCGCCTGGCGTTCACCACACAAGATGGCTGTTCGCCAGCCTTCTTCCTACAGTAGCGCGCTTTTATATGAAAAATAAACAACAACAACAGCTTGGGAAGCGATGGTCCAGCTGTAGACCATCAGAAGAACTTGGTGTTGACGGTAGATTCATTCCAGGGTTTATATTCTCTTTATCACTGAGACTGAGGGAACTTTTGCCATTCGTCACACATCACAGTCAGAAACATGGAAAAAGTTGATCGGCAGTTTATACTGGCGTTAAATGAAAATTTTTAATCTAATGAAAAACAGTTCAGATCGTGAGCCAAATTAGATGTAATTGGTTTATTTGTTCTTAAGAATAGCATCAATTATTCAGGCACTCTGCCTGAGGGTTGGTGACCATGGCCCTCCAAACGTATTTCACAGCAATACAAATACTAACAATAATAACAATAACAATACTACTACTACTACTACTACTACTACTACTACTACTACTACTACTACTACTACTACTACTAATAATAATAATAATAATAATAATAATAATAATAATAATAATAATAATAATAATAATAATAATAATAATAATAATAATAATCATAATCATAATAATTAAAAAAAATAAATAATAATAATAATAATAATTTTATCGGTTTTTGTTGATTGAAAAGTTTCTCTGGCAACAGATATATTCTCTCATAAAGTGGATAATGGTGGAAGGTCATCAGTGTATATAGAACTCTGTCATGATGTAGAATGATGATTGTGGTCATGAAGGAGTTCCAGTAATTCATTAAATGGACGAATTATACAGTAACTAATGAGGGGGATACTTTACGTCAAAGCTTCTTAAGGGTTGAGATAAGATAAATTAGCGTGAGATAAGGAGTTGGATCATTTACAACCACGATACTCAAAGAGACGGAGCTCCACTGCATTGAGATGTGGGTGAAAATATCGTATATGACGCCTTCAAGGAACACCATAATATGTTGTCTAGCTTTTCATCCTCAACAGACACTGAAGATCTTATACGTTTCCTCTGGGTGTGACTCCAGCTCACAGATTTATATCATAGGCACCATAGTGGGTCGTGGCAGTCCTCTGTGAGCCCGTCGTCTCATCCATCGCCTGGGGGTAGGGGAGAGGAGGTAGGGGGAGCAAGAAGTTACTTTAGATATTAAACCTCCAGATAACGAATCAGTCCACAGGTATATTACTACAAGTCCTGAACAGTGGTGAAAGAGAGGAGGGTCATCCTGGCAGCCGTCTGTCGAAAACTTCACTCAGGGGAAAAAACAGAAACAATCATAGTTGAGATTGATGGACGTTTGACTGCGAGGAAAACTTGTCCGACCTTCCCGGCGATGTTGGTGATCCTGTGTTTGTTGTTGTATTGTTGGCGAGGGAGAGAGGGTGGCTGTCTTTGTTGTTGTTGGTGAGGGAGAGAGGGTGGCTGTGTTTGTTGTTGTTGTTGGTGAGGGAGAGAGGGTGGCTGTGTTTGTTGTTGTTGGTGAGGGAGAGAGGGTGGCTGTGTTTGTTGTTGTTGTTGGTGAAGGAGAGAGGGTGGCTGTGTTTGTTGTTGTTGGTGACAGACAGACAACTCGCGTAGTATATTGACAGCCACTCCCGAGGAAAATATATATATATATTCGCCAGAAAAGAAAGTTACAGTGTTTTGTGTTAGAGTGGATAGTGTTAGAGTGGATAGTGTTATAGTGGATAGTGTTATAGTGGATAGTGTTATAGTGGATAGTGTTATAGTGGATAGTGTTATAGTGGATAGTGATATAGTGGATAGTGTTATAGTGGATAGTGTTATAGTGGATAGTGTTATAGTGGATAGTGTTATAGTGGATAATGTTATAGTGGATAGTGTTATAGTGGATAGTGTTATAGTTGGATAGTGTTATAGTGGATAGTGTTATAGTGGATAGTGTTATAGTGGATAGTGTTATAATATAGTATGGTGTTAAGTGGATGAGTGTTATAGTGGATAGTGTTATAGTGGGATAGTGTTATAGTGGATATAGTGGATTATTATAATGGATGGTGTTATAATGGATAGTGTTATAGTGGATAGTGTTATAGTGATGTGTTATTGGATAGTGTTAGTGGATAGTGTTATAGTGGATAGTGTTATAGTGGATAGTGTTATAGTGGATAGTGTTATAGTGGATAGATGTAGATAGTTATGTATAATGTTGGTGTGTTATAGTGGATAGTGTTATAGTGGATAGTGTTATAGTGGATAGTGTTATAGTGGATAGTGTTATAGTGGATAGTGTTATAGTGGATAGTGTTATAGTGGATAGTGTTATAGTGGATAGTGTTATAGTGGATAGTGATATAGTGGATAGTGTTATAGTGGATAGTGATATAGTGGATAGCGTTATAGTGGATAGTGTTATAGTGGATAGTGTTGTAGTGGATAGTGTTATAGTGGATAGTGTTATAGTGGATAGTGTTATGGTTGATAGTGTTATAGTGGATAGTGTTATAGTGGATAGTGTTATAGTGGAAAGTGTTATAGTGTATTTTGTTATAGTGTTGTGTGTTGCTATATTACGTGTTACAGTATTGTGCTACAGTGTTGTGTGTTACAGTGTAGTGTGCTACAGTGTTGTGTGTTACAGTGTAGTGTGTTACAGTGTTGTGTGTTACAGTGTAGTGTGTTACAGTGTTGTATGTTAGTATTTTCAGTAAGTGTTGTTTTATTGTAGTGTGTTACAGTGGAGCATGTTACAGGGTAGTGTGTTATAAGGTTACATGTTACAGTGTTATGTTACAGCGCTTCGTGTTATACAACATTACATCCAGGTGATAATAGAGTTAACACGACCAATAACTTCCCTTGTAACACAAACTGGTAACCTTTGGGCTGTTACCACTCATATCTGTCACTCATATCTGCCACTTATATTTGTCACTCATATCTGCCACTCATACCTGCCACTCCTCTCTCGGCACCCCTTTCCGACACTCCTTTTTGATACTCCCTTCTGTCACTCCTCTGCCACTCCTCTCTGTTACTTCTCTCCTGCCACCCCTTTCTGCCAGTCTCCTCTCCTGCCACCCCTTTCTGCCAGTCTCCTCTCCTGCCACCCCTTTCTGCCAGTTTCCTCTGCCACTCTCAATGATGAAGAAGAAATTAGGGAATAGAATAGTAAAAAAAAATGGTTGATTCGTAATTAAGGGAGACAAAGGGAGATAATTTCTACTTAAGGCCGGATAAAAGATGTGATTTTCATACAGGAGAGAGAGAGAGAGAGAGAGAGAGAGAGAGAGAGAGAGAGGTAAATGAATGATGAAAATAAATAAACAGACAAAAAACATATGGCTTATTATCACACCAAGATAATCGGAGATCGGTGTTCAGGGTTCAAGGTTCAGGAGTTCGGGGTTCAGAGTTCAGGGTTTGGGTTCGAGGTTCGGGAATCGGGGTTCATGGGTTCGGAGTTTAAGGGGAAGACACAGGTGATGTTGAATGATAGGAGACACGAGGTTATCGACGTGTTCCTGGCAGTTGAACGTGAGAGGGATGATGGTGAGGGCTAGATATTGAGATGCTGACACTCCGATGTGATAGATAACATGTATGTATGTATGTATGTATGTATGAATGTATGTATGTATGTATGTATGTTACGGTATGTTAGGAGCATAATTATCAATACTTCGTTGGGGTAAGCTAACACTCAGACCAGAATCTAATTATTCTCGTAAATATCCCATGAAAGAGTATAGGAAATTGTTTGCTTATGTGTGTTATATATAATGCAAATGATAACAACAAAATGGTTCTACGGGAAGGAAAAATACAACTCGTTAAATATTTGATTTAACTCTCTTAATCACAGCCGGTCAGAGTTAACGTTAACACTGGGGTCAACGCTCCTTATACGATTAGAGGGGGTCAGTCAGGGGGTCAGGAGGATGGAAAGAGTTTGGGAGGCAGTGAACACGTGTTAGAGTACCATCTGTGTTGGGGTACTGTGTGTGTTTGAGTACGATGTGTTGTGTTGGGGTACTGTGTGTGTTAGAGTACCACCTGTGTTGGGGTACTGTGTGTGTTAGAGTACCACCTTTGTTGGGGTACTGTGTGTGTTAGAGTACCACCTTTGTTGGGGTACTGTGTGTGTTAGAATACCATGTGTTGTGTTGGGGTACTGTGTGTGTTAAGAGTGCCGGTTGTTAGAGTACCATTTGTTATGATTGAAGCGTCATCAGGGACAGTGAGGGTGGAGGGAGATGTTGCGAGGGTTTCTACATAGTCGTGTCTGTGGTGGCCAACACGGGCTGTGATCCATATAAAGTGAATAAAGCAGGCGTCCGTCTTAGCCCTTATGAGGCAAACTGGATTCGTCTCTAGATCCTGACAGACGGGCTGGGGTAAAGTGATCGACTAGAGTCCAGAACAGGATCGCCCCAGCAAGTAGTTGATGGCTCCCAGGATGCGACCACTTGGACAGAATTCCAGAGCTGTATTCACTCAGTTACTTAATTTTTCTTTTTAACATTATTTTTTATATGCTGGGTCTAATGTCTGTGGAGGAATTTATCACACAAAATTATATTTAATTGTTTATCTTATACTGAAGAAAAGCGTTTACAATGAGACACAATTTGAAAACAAATATATACTCATACAATTATTGGTTTATGTGCAACAGACAAAAATTCAACACCAGAGAGACAGGGTGACAGACAGAGTGACAGCTAACCTATTGTGACGAATGAAGCTTATATATTTTGCATGATATCTTCATTCATGCAGTAGTGTTCCTAATATCGGTTCACAACTCACTCTCTCTGTTTACGCGAGATATTGTGCCGCTCCTCCTCTGGTTTGTCTTGCCCTAATGTATACAACCTGGCACTAACATGCTCTCTGTCTCACACATGTAATAAATGTTGCGATCTTTACCCTCTTTTGTATGATACTAATAGTCATATATATAATATATAACACAGAACTTCCTATATTCTTATCACGACGAAGAACAGAAGAACATGTCTTCACTGATGTTTAACACCATCACAAGCTCGTCTTAAAATGAACTGAAATATTTCATGTTAATATTATTGAGGAACAAAGTTTTGCTCATTTTACCTTCGTCTTGAGCCAAAACTCACGTTGAATAGAATCATTCGTAATTCAGGAGGGTGGGAGGAGGGCGGACCCACAAAACCAGAATAATGAGAGCCTCGCCGCCCTACACGCCGCCCCAGGATGCTCGCTGACAGCCAAAAAGGATTTGAATTAGGTTCACGACTGAAGAATTGAAAGAACCACAGCTTTAAAACCTAAGGGATAATGGAAAGTCAAAGGTAATTCGGAAATTTTATAGATCTTCCATAGTGAGTGGGTCAGCAGCTGACAAATGGATTTTATTGGAAGAATCTTACAGGAGAGGAGGAGAAATTCATCATTCATCGTCTCTTTCAGGAGTACAAGTTATCGGGGTTCTGTTCAATGTCTCTTGTCTTTTTTTAAGTTGCATCCATTAATGTTTTTATTTCTTTAAGAATAACCTAAACTATTTACTCGTGTAAACAGCTGGTTGAGGTTAGTTATAGATACAGTACGTCACCCTGCACACCCACTGTAGGTTAAGATATCGAGTGTTAATAATGTCACCGTGTGAGAATTGCTCCATCTGTGTCTTATAGGTAAATATGTACCTGTATTGATGGCTCGTGATAAGGTCTGAACCTTGCTGGTTCAGAACAAGAAATTTCACTTGTTGGTCCAAAGTAACCTTAAGTGACCAAATTTGACTATGAATGGAGGCCTTTGAAATGTGGTGTTATTGGCTAAGCATAAGGAAAACAGGAAAACAAATGAAGAAGTACTAAGATTAGCAAAAAAAACAACAAGAGAAATACTTGCAATGTACAGAAAAAAAATAGATACTTTGGTCCTATAATTAGGGATGAGGAAAGAAATAACAGATATATTAGTGGCAAAGTTGAAGGTAGGAGGGCCAGGGGGAGGCAGAGACTAGGATGGATGAATGACAATAAAACTGTGTCCCCAGAGAGAAACAAAACATGAGAGTATTGGTGAAAACAGCCCGAGAACGTTTAGAGTGAAGGACTGTGGTCGCCAACCCTCAGATATGAGGACGGTACTCTGATTGAGTGAATATTATCTTAATTACAGCACAACTTTAGACTGCATATTAAATAGTGTAGAATAAATTAAAAAGTAAAGCCCTCCAAATACACGAACTTTCATAATATAAGTCTATGTATATACTGTAATGACAGTGGAATAGAAGCTATGAAATTGTAGCAGAATTTTTATACAAACACAATGTAAAAATCGTGTCCAATTGAACAGATAATGAACAAAATGTTATCAACACTCAGTTCAAGAGCACATCAATTCTCAAGTGGTGAGAGCTTGTACTAAACAACTTAATTCAGACAACAACAGTCACTCACCCGACGTATGAGTTCAGTGCATCACTCTACTCATCGTCATTTGGGTTCAAGAGTTCAACAGCCCATACTCATAGTCACGCCCATAACCACCATCACGCCCACAACCACACTCACAACCACCACCACTCTCACAACACTCATAACCACCATCACGCCCATAACCACCATCACGCCCACAACCACACCCACAACCACCACCACTCTCACAACAACACTCATAACCACCATCACTCTCACAACCACACTCATAACCACCATCACGCCCATAACCACCATCGTGCCCACAAACACACCCATAACTACGCCCACAACCATACCCACGCCCAAGTTTCACAGGACAACAGACCTCCTTCACTTGCCCCCTTAAGCTAACTGCTCTCACCAAGCCTTTAAGCTGTCTGATTGACCAGACCCAGGAAACCAACTCAGTTAACTCGATATACCTAACATAGCTTAAATATATAGCTGGAAGGGCTTAACATGTAGGAGCTAAGGGTGTATACATTTCGAACAGATTAAACAGAGACTCGTAGCTAAGTTGGAGGGTCTGACATCCAGTTAAGTTAATACAGATATAGCTGAGTAAGTTTAAATTCACAGCTGGGAGCCCATAACTTCTGGAAAAGCTTAGACACATAGATGAAAGAGCTTAAATGTGCCTATGGAGACGTTTAGAATCACAGGTAGAACTTAATTTTTTTTCCTGGAAAATATTAGATATTAAAAGAAAGAACTGACATTTATAGCTGACAGAGCTTCGGTATACTGTATACATTCGACCGTTTAGCTGAGATATAAAGCTTTAGCGCGGAAAGCTAATATTTATAAAGGAAAGAGTTGGAGAGCTTATACATACAGTAGCTGAGATACCTTATACATAGCTGTAGTAGCTTAGACATACTTGTGGTAGCTTAAATGCAGCTGTAATAGCTCAAATGATGTTAAGATAGCTTAACTACAACCGTGATAGCCGATATATAGCTGAGAGAGAGCTTGAATATATTTAAGATAAAGCATTGACAGCAAAATATAGCTGTAATATTTTAGATAATCTAGACAAGCTTCAATTTACGTAAATATTATAGATAGCTGAACCAGCTTCAATAAGCGGTAAAAATTGAGCTTAAATACAACTTACGATAGCTTTGACAGTTATGTAGCTCAACTACCAGGAAAGCTTTAATAGCTGGGAAGCTTAGATAAATGGTAAACATTAAATAATTGGGAGAGCTTAATACCTGTGGCAGCTCAATCATGGCCTTGATAACTGAAATAGCTACAATTGCTTTAATATATGAGACCACTTGAATACCTGTGAGAACATAGATACAGTTTGGGACAGCATCAAGAAGTGAACTGCAGTACAGTACGTCATCTAAAGACAAAGGAACTCAGGCGGAAGACTGTAGGAAGAGATTAGGTGTTGAAGCCACCAGTCAGGTGATGGTGCGTGCTGGCAGTGGCAAAGCAACGATTAACACTTGCCTTCACCACCACGCTTGATGGCAGCCCCAATCTTGCGGCTGATTGCCAAACATTGACTCGACCAGAGCAAACTCCTTTGTCGTTAGTTTTACGGTGATTACTGTTGTGTTTAAGGCCAGGCTGGGGATAATGTGCTTGGATATGTACCCAAGGACGTGCGCTGGCATGCACGTACACGTACTTGACCGGGAGCATGTGTTGCTATACACAAATTTACCTACCTGCTCATGGACAATGACAAATACATAAACAATCACTCTAAATATCGTAAGACAAACTAAATTGTGATATGATCTGAGCATGGAATGGTTGAGGACCTTGTTAAAAAACATTTTGGAAAACAGTGAAGTTGTATAAGTTAAGCAAAGAAAAGTGTTGTACAAGAAACACTAACACAAGCATTGTCAGCAGAAATACAATCCACTATATGTTGCCACAGCCACCAATGACACCCTCACAGAAGTACTTCATGGGCGACTGTTCCTGCAGTAACTTGGGACGTTCATTGATACAATACTTCAATTTGCACAGTTTTTATCTAGAGTGTCAGGGTAACGCAGTGTAGGTAGGTCAGGGTAACACAGTGTAAATGTCAGGGTAACGCTGTGTAGGTGAGTCAGGGTAACGCTGTGTAGGTGAGTTAGGGTAACACAGTGTAAGAAGTGTCAGGGTAATGCAGTGTAGGCGAGTCAGGGTAGCGCAGTGTAGGTGAGTCAGGGAAGCACAGTGTAGGTGACGTATCATCGGCACTTTTCCCATGACAATAAAAAGTTCGTCAATAATTATGCAAATTAACATTCATTGGCACCAAAGAGGCAATTTAACTTGAGTACGACACCAACATCTTAGGTACACTGAAGTCACCCATTAAACAAGACATCTTAACTACTTCAAGACGATGTCTTAACTCCTTGATTATAGTGGGTTAAATCCCCGGAGTAGCATACCTAACTCTTTAATTACGTTGATCTATTGCACTGCGTCAGATAACGTTATAATAAAGGAGCTACGTCACCGTCCTCTGTAGGATAATTACTGCAGGATACTTTGTTGTTTGGTAACATGAATAATCTTCCATTCAGAATACGAGGTATTTTGACATAGGAGAAAGTTTAAATTTAATAAATATTTTTTCCCCTGTACGTATATGCGGACTGTAGGTGTTGTGTAGTGCTAATCTTTAGATAGAATAATCTCACACACTGCTGCCCTGTAAGTGATGGTCAACGCCAAGACTTTTTGTGTTACGCCTGGCCTCCATCTTGTCTGTTGTTATTTAATAAAGTAAAAACGATGACCCATGTATATAAATATTATGAACGCCAAGAATAAGCGACAGCAAAAACAGAAATGAGATAGAATAACAGTGGCACTAGGAGAAATGAGGAGAGAATGAAAATGTTTTATTAAAGAAGGTTGGGGAAAATCGAGCCCCAGAACCGAGAGTCTGTGAGATGACAGACTTTACACAGCCTTCAGTCAGTGGGTCAATAGTGATGGCTGTTACGATAGAGGAAGACCTGGTCTGTGAGGGGACACACACTCTCAAGCTCACACACTCAAAGATAACGTCTATATCCACTTTGGCATTTCAAAAGTTTATGAATTATATAGAAATGTTAAGGGCGGTAGTTGATCGGATTCTACCGAAGTGCTTAGTAGCATTTAATTAGATAATGTCTGTGTGTGTGTGTGTGTAGTAACTTCGTAATTATAACATTAATATACCACATCAAGCAAGTAGTGGCTGAAGTCCGGCTTTATCCGAGCGTCTGGTAAATTTTAAAAGCTGACATACGTGTGTGTGTGCTCTCTCTCTCTCTCTCTCTCTCTCTCTCTCTCTCTCTCTCTCTCACACACACATCACCACAGGTATAGAGAAAAGAAGGTATTAGGGGAGGAATTTCACCAAGACATCAAAGAAGGAGTATGTTTACAAACGACTGCGGTAGACAGGTCTTTCTCCCTTACAACGTCTATTATAAACTAATTTCTCACATTATTCTAACATTATAAACGCGATCACCTGAACATCAACATCACTGGCTATCAGTCAACTTATATACCATTTAACTAAGCATTCATAAAGTGGTATACCTGCCGTTTGTGGTGGAGGAGGAGGTGATCTTGCCCTCCCTCACTATACTGCCAATATCCCCGCTCGGCTAACACGACCACCTTAATAAAATCACACGACGGTACCAGGAATCAGGCTTGGTGGCTGGGAGGAGGAGGACCCAGCAGCCGCCACCAACCCCCTTCCTGCTGGCGACGGAAAAGGAATTTGACTTTTATAAGGGCAGCGATTGTGTGGACGAGACGCTGCTTTTATCTGACGGCTTATTGACTGCCTCTCTCCCCGGCATATATTTTTTAAAAAGAGTTTGATTGGCCGAGAGATGGTTATTGGACAGTGCGGTGCCTCTTCGTCAACACGGTGGTGGCGGCGGGTGATAAGTTTTGTGTTGGTGTGGAGTTGAACTGCTCTCGTCTTCATCTGGTGTTGTTTTGGACTTTTTTTGCCGAAATAAATTAAGATTGAATCTTTTCCTGTACGTGAGTTATATATTGAGTTATATATTAGTGAGGCGTTTGTTTATGTTTCCCTGTAGTTATATTTCATTGTTTGCCTACTTGTTTTTATATGATTTAATAGAAGGAAAAACATATCTTATTGAGTCAGCTTCAGGTAAACATGTCAGTGCAAAGAACTTTTCAGAGAGCGTGAACGTCAACCAGTGATCCCATTCTCTGTCTGCTTGTCTGTCTGTCTTTCTGTTTGGGTGTCTGCCTGATTGTCTCTATCATTATTACTAACTCATTTTCAACACCTATGTCACCTTTTCAGTCTCTCCATTTGTTTATCTCTCTCAGGGTAGTAAATTAGAGACAAATCAATTAAGTGCGTGACAGTGCTCGCTTTCTCTCTTTCATATATATATATATATATATATATATATATATATATATATATATATATATATATATATATATATATATATATATATATATATATATATATATATATATATATATATATTAATAATAATAATAATAATAATAATAATAATAATAATAAAGTATTAGGGAGATAGAATGAGTGAAAGAAAAAAATACAGTACAAAACTGACATAGTTTTATTATAAACGGGTTAATGACATAGTGTGTTCTGTCATAATATATTTCCTATTACTATATTGTAACTTTTTCATTATTTTTATAACAGAAAGTATGATATTATGACGCAGATTTAAAAAATAATAGAAATTCATTTTATCAGAAATATTTTTATAGCAAAGTTAGCAGTATAGAAAAATGTTTTTGATATTATACATTCATAAAGTTCCATTGATGTTTTATGAAAAGTATTTTACATCATCGCTAATAAATTTTTGATTCTGCTCATATTTTCTAATTAAAAAAAATACTGAACTTTTAGAATTGAAAAAAAAATATATATATACGTGATGAGTAATACCGAGTGATCGACGTGAACATCCCAGGCAGATGATGCAACAAACAACAACTCAGATAAATACCTGGCATATTACTGTACATCTTTTAGGTCTATATTAATATTCTCATTAAACACCTTCACAGGCGATGAACTGTGAGCGAGAGATATTGCTGATAAAACAAATCACTGGAAATGTGTATGATGAAACAGCTCTGGGTCTGACCTACACGCAGCTTGGTCATGCAGCGCTCACTCGCCTCGCCTCGGTCCATTCCGTCAAGGCGAGTAACCCATCTTTAGCCAAGTTATCCACCGACTTATACACATACCCTACTATGCTCTCGAAATAGATCAGTCAATACACACACACACACACACACACACACACACACACACACACACACACACACACATAAAAATTCGTACTATCACCGAAGTTAGAAAAATTACAAAGCCATAATTGTCAATTTCCCTCAGCTAGGGTTCACATCTTTCCCCTAAAAAATTATCGAGTTACCTTTGACATCGGTCGGCAAAAACCCCAAGAATTTTCTACCAGTTTGTTTCCCCTTCTCTCGTTTCCCTAAACTTTTTCCGCCGTATATTCACTTGAATCCCTTTTTGTGTTTTCAATAAATTCGTCCTAAAAAAATTATAGAGGATTTATTTTTCTTAATGAGTCAAATTCCCGTGTTTAATAACAATGTATTGTTAACTTTTGAATATGGGGTTAAATCATATATGAAAATATTAGCAAGATTACTGAGAATATTTATTTATTTATATATTTTTAATTTCCCTGTTCGCAAGTGTGGGGTAAAGGTATTGTTTTCAGTTCTGTTTGTCTGTGTCTGTCTGTCGCAAAAGTAACTCGAAAACAGATAAGAAGATTTGCAGTAAATTTTGCAGGTTTGATCAACATATGACAAGGTTCACATGATAACCTTATGGTGCAAATCGCGAAAACATTTAATAATAATAATAATAATAATAATAATAATTAACGGTTTATTGAAAGAGCTTGGCAGCAGAATGCTGAAAATATACAGTTACATATTTGGGGAATGGGTTACGAATTACAAATAATATACAAGTGACATAAGTGACACAAATAAGACATATAGCTTAGATGGGGATCAGCTCAAACTACAGTTCATTTCAACATAGTGACGGTAGGGAGCAGTGTTTGCTGGGAGTGAATACACTGATTTATTACATGTTATTGATAATTTTTACAATGGTTGGGACTGGGCTGTTCTTATAGCGATCATGGTAACGGTTCATGTAATGTTAACACTTGGGTTTTGTTCCGCGGTTAAGGAAAATGTTGAGCTGAGACAGTTTCTAGCAGAGCCTACACAAGTGTTACAAGTACGACATTAACCTTGCCATGGTGACGGTTCGACCCGGCAGGATTTGACTTTCTACATATTACTTTTACTCGGTAAACTGATTACATCTCGTTTGTCTTTATCTCATGAGAGGAGGAGTAGGGGAAGGGTGAAGGAGAGGGGGAAGAGGAGAGGGGGAGGGAGGATAGGGGGAAGGAAGATAGGAGGAAGAGGAGAGAGGGAGGAGGAGAGGAAGAGAGCTGGAGCAGGAGAGGAGGGAGGAGGATAGGGGGAAGAGGAGAGGGAGAGAGTGAAGATGAGGAGATAGGGTAAGGGGGGGGGGAGTTGGACACAAAATAGAGTCAAAACTCGCAAGACAAAAGTTACTCCGCTAACACTAAGACAACAGAACGTCCACAACAAGATACTGGAGTGACGCTATGCCGATGGAGTGACTGCTAATTAAATCTGACGAGGACTCCGCAAAACTACAGGAAGATCTAAACAAATTTTTCGAAGGGTCTGAAAAATGCCAGATGAAATTCAATGTGGACAAATGTAAAGTACTCAGTATAGGAGATGTAAACAGGGAAACCAGTTACCAGATGAACAACGATGCCATTGTGAAATCCGACTGCGAGAAAGATTTAGGAGTAATGATAAGTAGGAATCTTAAGCCAAGTAAACAATGTGTTTTTGCTCGTAACAAAGCTAATAAAGTACTTGGGTTCATACAAAGGAGTGTAAGTTACAAGACTAGCGAGATCATCTTAAGATTATATCTTGCGCTTGTGAGACCACACCTGGATTATGCAGTTCAGTTCTGGTCACCGTATTACAGAATGGATAGAGAATCCTTGGAAAGAATCCAGAGGAGAATGACAAGACTAATCCCGGGCATTAGGAACCTTGAGTACAGAGACAGGTTAAAGCGTCTTAATTTGCACTCCCTCGAGAGACGTAGAGCGAGGGGCGACATGATAGAGGTGTATAAATGGAAGTCAGGGCTAAACAAAGGGGACATTACAAAGGTACTCAAACTATCCAACCAGGAGCTACCTCGTAACAATGGTTTTAAATTAGACAAATTTAGATTTAGGCGCGAAATAGGTAAACACTGGTTTGGAAACAGAGTAGTGGATGCATGGAACAAGTTGCCAAATATCATCATTAACTCGAATACGCTGGATAGTTTCAAACATAGGTTGGATGCTTATATGAGCAATAGGGGTTGGGTGTAAATGGGACTGCCCAGTATGGGCCAATAGGTCCGCTGCACTTTCCTCCATTCTTGTGTTCTTGATACAAATATGATATATAATAACTAGGTGGGGAGAAGCTCAAACTACAGGGCATTTTAACATAGTGACAGTGTAAAAAGTAAGATTGACTGGGAGTGAATACACTGGTTGATTACAAGTTATTGATAATTTTTACAATGGTTGGGGCTGGGCAGTTCTTATAGCGATTAGTTCGTGTCCGTGTGGACTGGATGCAGTTGTGGTGTCGAACAGCAATACTCGGGCGAGGGATCTCGGGTGGTAGTAGGAGCGAGTGTCGAGGATGGTGCAGAAGCGTCTCACCAAATTTGCAGATGAGGGCGTGGTGATGGTCAGTGAGAGCCGAGTGGGTCAGTGTGTTGAGCGCTTCTTGATATGTGGAGTAGGAAATGGAAAGTGTGTGTGTGTGTGTGTGAAACTTACAGCCACAAAAATGGAGAAAATTTTATCACTAATCTCTCTGACTTTAATTACATGACAAAAACATTAAACAAGATTG
>NW_024718545.1:147370-157370 GCF_018991925.1 Homarus americanus
TCGCCTCTCCTCCATCCACCTCCCCCTCCCCTCATCCCCCTCCCCTCACCTCATCCCCCTCCCCCACCTCTCACCTCCCATTTGTTTAATATGGGTGTGGGGCCAACTTCCCATTATGCACTTTCGCGTGTTGTTGTGCTGTGCAGAAGCTGAGGACAGCCTGATGCCTTTCGTATATGCTAACAACTGCCTGTGTAAAACTTTGAGAATGGTTCTTGAACTCTTATATAGAATCAGAACACATGTCTCCTAACAATTAAGCTAACTGTATTAAGGTGTACATAATTGCATCACCACGTCTAACTGTGGTGGTGATGAAGAACGGTTACAACATTTCTTGACCTAAGCTGCATTTGATGTTACAATGGGCAACTGATGTTGAACTAGCGCAAAATGGATATGGAGGTGGGCTGTTACCTTGGATAGTGGTTGCCTAACCAACTAGAGAGCTTTGCTGCACTGTCAGGGGTTTGAAAGTGAAGTTAAAGATATGCAGCGGTGCCTGGTGGAGTACTTGTTGCCATTCATGTTCTGTGAGATGCATTATTGATTAATGAGGCATTACTGCAATATCTCAATCTGTTTATTTGATGATGTTCTTATACATACTGAAACTCATCGTGAAATGAGCACCCTGAACGCGCACTGCCTGTGAACACCTCGGTCTTATTATCTCCACTGACAAAACTAGGTGTTCAACAAACAAGCTGTGCAACCGAACGCGGCCCCGCCAAGTTCAAGATGGGTATAACACTATGACTATGTTTCTTCTTTTAAATATCTTGGTGTTTCCGGTCCCCTTTCTGCCATACTGCATTAACCCGCCATGTGCTGACAGACTGAGACCTCTTAGAGGTGTGGCGGGGTACAGCCGCACTATGGTGCTAATATTAGATATTAAAACAGCCTCGGCTATATAAGATCTCTGATGAGCCACCACACTGGTCATTCGTGACGGAAAGGCGTTGACAAGCTCGAAAATGCAAAATAAAGCCCTCAAATTATCCTGGGATGTCATGCATAACAAAGTGCTTAATATAGGAAAAACTAGGTATACCCAGTGTTAAGATAAGATAATTGAAGTCAACCTCTGTATTAGCCTGGGGCTGCGTGGTGATCCTGATAACATTGTTTCCTTAAAATTGCTAGAATGTTTGAACCATGGGACTTCTGGTCTAAATGGATCCAAACTACAGCTACACATATGAAGATGTTTGGACTAGACCACCTGTACAAAGTTGAGGCACAACAGCTGCCTGGCGGACAGTTCCTTTCGATATCCTATGCAGCATCCGCCTAAAAATTAATTATGGCATTTATCTCCAACACACTGCCATTGAGGGCTCTTGAACACATACACTCTGGACTGATGATAATATCACACAGACCATCTACACTGATGGATCTCAGCTACCGCCTGTGGAGGCTGGAAGTGCTATGTGTGGCTCAACCTGACGGTAATATAATTGAGAAAGGAGTTGAATTAACAACTGGGCATCACTCTACAAATGAATTGTTGCCATACTCCTATTAAATTCATGAAACCACTGTTACTGACAGTCTCATCATCACTGACTCTCTATCCTCACTACTTGCCTTGGTACCCTCGAGCTCAGGTTGTCGCGCTCTTGTCTCTGGAGCCAGACACAAATATGCGTGCCTTGTTGACTCGGGGTGTCGGGGTCAAACTATTATGGATCCCCTCTCACTAGGCCTCATAAAACGATCAGAGTTGATGCCTCACTTGAAACTCGCGTCTAAAGAACACCGTGGATCCTCTCATAGGCCTCATAAACAGGAACGATGCCCCTCATAGGCTACGTCTAACAAAGACACCGTTGAATACAATTTGGGTCTGTCAAAAAAGAACCTACATAAAACTGTAATTAGGAAGAACTTATTGATGGGTTTGACGCAAGTGAACAATTATAGCAGGCACTAGTCGATCCATAGTTTACCATGATGAGATGTATCAGTGAAACGCGTAACAGCATATGAACAGTAACAAGATCACTGAATTACAAGATATTTGTAACCACGCTAGATTAAGGTTAGGATATAAAGTACACCTCTGGCAGTATATTTCTATCAAAGGCAGATGTAAACAAAACTTCACAAATGTAAAATTATTAGCTGGCCATACATACACTTCAAACTACTCACGTCCTCGACTGTGTAGAAGATAGAACCTTTTAAGGACAGATTGGCACACTGTGTGTGAAATGGCTATACTTCATCTCCTAATGGCGAATGTGGAAGCATATTAAGATTGTATCCCTTTTTTTTGCACTCAGTAAACTGTGTGGCTGACGGAAGCACTATGTTTGTCAATAAAAAACTTCAATGGTTTGTTGACGTCTCCTACAGGTTAAAGTACGTGTTTAGTTCTGGTTATGTAGGAGTGTGTGTCTGTGTTATGATGGTCGTTCAGTAGTATAGAATTAGTAGTCCTTTATCGTAAGTGATTGACTCTAAGTGTACTGGAAAAAACGGAAAGTCGATTATATGTCATTTATACGATTTTCAAATAAACGATTTTCGATTAACCTAACCTAACCTAACCTAACCTAACCTAACGTAACGTAATTTAATTTAATCGTCTAAATCAATGTCGAAAATCGTATAAAATAAACTATATAATCCAGATATGAATCGTTCTTGTGGGGCGACACCAGAAAGTCAGTCTTGGGTGGCTGGTGGTAAGTCCTCCCAGTCGACCAAGACCTCACACAAACTACTGGGAAGTTTAGACTCATACAGTGAAGCCTCCATAAAACGGACTTCTCTCTCCATACAATCCGTGAGATTGGCGGGGGTTCACATCGATGGACCCTTGATATAACGGACTTTCATGTCTATATAGTTCGTTAGATGGAGGTTTCATAATAAGACCCTCGTTAAAACGGACTTTTGTTTCCATAGAGTCCGTCAAATAGACCCTCGATATAACGGACTTTCATTTCTATATAGTCCGTTAAATAGAGGTTTCACTGTAATCCAAAAGAAGCTGGAAAAGACGTTGTTGAGATGACTTAGATAATAAGAAAGAAGTCAACTACATGTCAGGACTCCAGGAGGTAGAAACGTCCTTGACAGGTAAATTAATTAGTGATGTATGGAGAAGATGAGGATATAATCTGTCGGTTAATGAAAGGTGAAAATGTCCCGCTGCCTCCAATAACTAATACGAGAAACAGACAGACAAAGTGACCCCATAGACAGAGAGACAGACAGCCAAAGTGACCCCCAGACAGAGAGACAGACAGCCAAAGTGACCCCCAGACAGAGAGACAGACAGCCAAAGTGACCCCCAGACAGAGAGACAGACAGCCAAAGTGACCCCATAGACAGAGAGACAGACAGCCAAAGTGACCCCCAGACAGAGAGACAGACAGCCAAAGTGACCCACAGACAGACAGACTGACGGAGAAACAGAGACAGAAGCCCACATATTCGGTCAGCAGCTGGGCAGATGGTGTGGAGGCGGGCGTGAGGAGACTGAAGATGACGGGAGTCTGGTGTACATCACCACCCATGAGGGCGTCTTCCACACACTTCCTTCTGATGACCACATTTGTCCCCCACACCAGTGACCACCTCCTTCCTCCTCCTCCTCCTCCTTCTCCTCCTCCTCCTCCTCTTCTTCTTCATCTTTCTCTTCTGCTTCTTTTTCCCCCTCCTCCTCTTCGTCTTCTTCTTCTTCTTCTTCTTCTTCTTCTTCTTCTTCTTCTTCTTCTTCTTCTTCTTCTTCTTCTTCTTCTTCTTCTTCTTCTTCTTCTTCTTCTTCTCTTCTGCTTCTTCTTCTTCTTCTTCTTCTTCTTCCTCCTCCTCGTCTCTTTCTTTCCCCTCTCACTCCCTTACTGCCTTTCCCTTCCCCTGTCTTCTCTTTACTCTCTCTCTCCTCTCCACCTTTGCCCTCCATCCTTCCCCCATTCCCCATCCATCCTCCAACTGCCCTCTTTCCGCCCCATTTCCCCTCTCTCTTCCCCTCTCCCCCGTTTCATTCTCCTCTTCCTCTTCTCTCCGTCACTCCCTCCTCCCCCCTTCTCTTCCTCAACTCCCTCACTGCTAAAAGGTTCAAACTTTTCACCTTTAAAAAAAAATCCATGATCTTTACATTAACAGATTAATTCATTTATGCACAAAAAATATATACAAAAGTTGGTGATTTTTCAATTAGGAGAATAACAGGTATTAATAACAGGTACTGCGTTAAGGTCATACAATAACAGCGGGGCCCCCGCCAGGCCTGTTGGAAAGATATATAGTTGACCCAGATGAGGCATACTGCTCTCATGTTTTTGTTCAGTGTGTGTGGGTGTGTGTGTGTGGGGGGTGTTATTTTGTGTGAGTGTGCTTGCGTGTATATATATATATATATATATATATATATATATATATATATATATATATATATATATATATATATATATATATATATATATATATATATACACACACAGTATATCAGTTTATGTCGCACACACAAGTATGTATGTACGTACATAAAGAAGAGCACGTACACAACACACCGTATATAAGTGTTTCCTTAACACAGTGCACCCAATAGTAAGGTTATCCAGATGCAATATTTATCGAAAACTGTAAAAAACACAATTTATGTACTGGGAAAACGCTTGAAAAATCATTTTAAAAGCGGCGCGCAAAATATTATACATAGAGCAATGGCATTCCACAAGCCTCTCTTTTTAATATTTAAAATATGACAATTCGCTGTTGACACGATGCGAATAAACATGAAATAGAGTTGGGTGGAGCAATAGGGATGAATATTCTCTATAACAAGCCTATAAAATTCCGATGGGATGCCCACAAACAACAGTGTTAACTCTCTAATCTTTTACTAATATATATATATATATATATATATATATATATATATATATATATATATATATATATATATATATATATATATATATATATATATATATATATATATATATACACGTCTGTGTGTGTGTAGGTGTGCATATGTGTGTACGTGTATGTTTATATGCGCGTGTGTGTAGATGTGCGTATGTGTGTGTGTGTGTGCACAATTCAAGAAACCCCATTTCCAATATTTTAAGAGACACGCCACAGGTCGTGGTAACGGTGGTGTGACAGACAGACCTACTGTACACAAGCCTGCAGGGTACGCGCTTTGACTCGCTGCCTTTAAACTACACCTAAAAATACTCCCATGACGGAAGAATGTGAACCTAAACGGAGTGCGGGTCCTAGAAAACACGAGGCAGAGTTTTAGGTGATTGAAAGAGGTAGAGCCATCCATTACTGCGAGTTTGTATTGACGTATCGCACACAAACACTCAGATAAGTAATTAGTCCACTAGTAAATATTTACCATAATAAAAATCACACTGTCAAGGATATCGATTTCAGGTAGTGACAGGTTGTGTATGTGTGAGGGAGGGAGGAAGGAGAGAGTGAGGGAGAGAAGGTAAGGGGGAGGGAGAGAGTTAGTGAGGGGGAGGCAGGGGGTGGTAACGCTGACTGGCGGATGTGTGTTTATAAGGGAGGCAGGTATTCTCCCCTCACCTGTCAACCATGGGTGGCGCCTATATTCCATGGTGACCTTGTAAGGGGGTGGAGATGGGGGAGGTGGAGATGGAGGGAGGTGGTGTTGGAGGGTGGTGGAGCAGAGGCACATATTATTAAGGGTATATATGACTGAAGGAACAAATGTATAAAAGCACACATGAATAAAGTCACATATGACCTCAGGCACATATGACCTAAGGCACACCTGAGTAGAAGCACACATGTGTAAATAATACCACACAGTGCGTATTAGGTGGAAAACATCCAGGAATATCACACGTGTTTACCTCCAAGGTGTGTGTTTGGTAAATAGTGCCTGCAGGTCCTCCAGTGCCACATTTGGGTGCCGCCGCCGGTTCATTAGTGAGGCATGAGGGTGCCAGTCAGCGGATGAGGGTGTCAGGCTTATAAGGGGAATTACATTACGTAGTTCATTATATAAGCTGCCTATTATTATTATTATTATTATTATTATTATTATTATTATTATTATTATTATTAGTAGTAGTAGTAGTAGTAGTAGTAGTAGTAGTAGTATTAGTATTATTATTATTATTATTATTATTATTATCATTATTATTATCATACACTACATGCAAATTACTTGATATCAGACATAGGTAATGATTAAAATAGGTAGATGAATATAATGGCCTTAGAGACATTGTTTAAAGTTGTGTTAAGTGATAGAGCGAGACAGGTGACGGAGACAGGTGACGGAGGTATAAGGTCTCTATCAGGGGGAAGCACCACAGGTCTCCTCCCGTCTCTTGTTGTCTCACATAAAAAGCTTATCAGTCACCAGAGGGAGATAATTGGCTGATGAAACCCACATAAAAACAGAGACAAGAGACAAGAGACAAGAGACAGGAGACAGGCGACAGGAGACAAGAGACAAGAGACAGGCGACAGGAGACAAGAGACAAGAGCAGGACACAGGCGACAGGGAGACAGGCGACAGGCGACAAGAGACAGGAGACAAGAGACAAGAGATAGGAGACAGGAGACAGAGACAAGAGACAGGAGACGAGAGACAAGAGATAGGAGACAAGAGACAGGAGGCAGGAGACAGGAGACAGGAGACAAGAGACAGGAGACAGGAGACAAGAGACAAGAGACAAGAGACAGGAGACAGGAGACAGGAGACAAGAGACAAGAGACAAGAGACAGGAGACAGGAGACAAGAGACAAGAGACAAGAGACAGGAGACAGGAGACAGGAGACAAGAGACAGGAGACAGGCGACAGGCGACAGGAGACAGGAGACAAGAGACAGGAGACAGGAGACAAAGACAAGAGACAAGAGACAGGAGACAGGAGACAAGAGACAAGAGACAAGAGACAGGAGACAGGAGACAGGAGACAAGAGACAGGAGACAGGCGACAGGCGACAGGAGACAGGAGACAAGAGACAGGAGACAGGAGACAAGAGACAGGCGACAGGAGACAGGAGACAAGAGACAGGAGATAGTGTACCAGAGGAGAGATAATTTTACCGTAATGTTGATGTTTGCTGTTCCTATATTTACTCTTCCTTCACTTTGTAGATTTATTCTATTGTGTCGTTTTTATATCTTCGTTCTCTTCCTAATTCCATTTTTATTATCACCCCTCGTTTATAAATCGTATGGTTAAGTTACTTCACATGACAAATTTACTGTTAACCCAAAATCCAGAGTTGGACCGAAGTAAACAGACAAGGAATGTTTACAGGTGTGAGAGGTGCGAGCATAAACATATAAGTAGTATGACCATGTATGTGCGACAGTGTTCCTCCAGGATAACACTACGTAAAGATGATATGTAGAGTCGTGAAGTTTTCTATATTTTCGACTTTGGAGAGAGGAGGAGGAGGAGAGGGGAGGGGAGTGATGAGGCTGGGGTGACAGGCAGACGTCATCCTCATCACCAAATGTTGTGACTCTGGGTGTCGACCAAATGTGCCCCTCACTTCCCTCACCTCTCCTGGCTGTGAGGGGGAGGAGATATAGGGGAGTAATAAGGGGGGGGTAAGGGGTAGATAGGACGCAGAAGAGCTGTAGGGGAAAGATTATGGTTTATGATGGAAGATAATGGCTCAGGCCCGAGGGAAGAGACGGCATCAAGAGAGAGGCAATATCTGTCGTCTCTCCTCGGGTTATTGGATGTTGTCAGTACCGGTGTTGTGTTGGCTAATAGACGCTGCAGAGATGTAGACTCGCTATAGCGCAAAAATATATTCATCAATGGAAATGAGATAATATTGCAAAACAACAAATACATAATGCATCGTTTCACATAACTGTGTATATAACTATATATATATATATATATATATATATATATATATATATATATATATATATATATATATATATATATATATATATATATATATATATATATATATATATATATATATACACACTGCATATCAATTAATGGTTGCCCAAATCATCCATCGGTATTAGGTGTAAGTGTGAGACCTTCACCTGTCAGGACACATCATCAGTGTCGCCAGGTGTGATGGTGACACATTCCCCACATTGTGTGTAGCGCCGCCAGCCCTCACGGTCCCTCCCTCTGTACAAACCTTCTTATGTCCCTAATTTACGATATGTAAACGTTTGACTCTCTTTAACAGTATATGTTTAAAGACCATTACTGTGTGTAAAGAGACGCAGCAGTTATAAGTAAGTAAGTAAAGTGTAAATCATTTATATACAAAGTTGGTCTATTTTTACTGGCTTATAACATTGCAGTTTGACGAAATAGAAAACAGATAAAATGCAGCACAAGATGGCGGTGGTGACGCCTGGCTGTGTGACACTGGCCGCTTTGTGGGGTTAATTGAAGATGAGTGAGGTCACGGAACTGGAGAGAGAGAGAGAGAGAGAGAGAGAGAGAGAGATAGAGAGAGAGAGAGAGAGTCACCAGAAATCCGTCTTTATGCCTGAATATTTCTATACCGTATTTAACTTGTATGCGTCAACACGATCACACTTCTTACCTGTAAATAACACCTCCACGCGGATAACTAATGAACCTTTGGATTAATTATAAATTATAATTCAAACTAAATTGATTTTGTAATGATTAATACAAGTTTTTTTCATGTGTTTAATGTTCGCTTAATCTGTGACACTGAAAAAAACTGTGTTGCATATATTATGAAAAATAACGGATGGGTGAGAGAAAAATTAATGACCTGTCTGATAAGGTAATTGCAAACGCCTGTCAGTTCAATTAGACCCAAGTGGAATAATCGAATTAAGTTTAATACAATTACATCGTTGTAATACCCGATACACCCTGACGTGGACAATTACTGTATACCTTTATCCAATTTTTTGCACTGTTGCATATTAAAAAAAAAACACCCCACACTCGGTGCAACAATGAAGAAAAAAAATCTTCTTTGTGGATTCAATTTCCTTGTATTATTAAACAAAATGGCTGACGTTTACTCTTCCAAGCAATTCGTGAGTTGTAGATAGTCATGACACCATCCCTCCTCCCTCCTCTTCCCCCTCCCCTCTCCCCGTCCCCCTCCTCCCCCTATCCCCCTCCCCCTCCCCTCCTTCCCTCCCATCTCTCACCCCTCCCCCGGTAGACAGGTTATGGCTCCGGTAATCGTCGTTTAAGTGACAGAGTGAGTCAGTCAGTCAGCTCGACCGAATGTCTTAGAGGCTATGCACAACCTTGTATATAAATTATCATTTTATTCACGTATTTCTGGAGGTGATAAATTGTCCTCAGAATTTTACTTACACATTAATATAACAGATGGAATTATAAAGGATTTTGTTAATATACCCAAACGTTTGTCAATTTTAATATCGTTAATTGACAGTTTAAATGAGGAGAGACTAAATTGTAATAAAGACAAGGTAAATATTTTTCAACTTTATTTACGGAAGAGTTAAATAAAATAAAACAATATACTAATATAGTAATGATATTAAGACGTGAGTAATGACAATAATAGTGAGAATATTAATGATAAAATAAAAATAAAAATAATATCATCTAGAACAGCAACAATGAAAATAATAATTAAAAGAGAAAATACAGAATATTTATAGTTAGGATACTGCAGTTAATAATAATTATAATAATATTAAAAGTGGTTACAATTATTATTATTATTATTATTATTATTATTATTTATTATTATTATTATTATTATTTTTTTTTTTTTTATTGTTGTTTTTGTCATCATCATTAACTACGACTTAATGATCAATTACCAAACCTTTAACAACATTATCAAGACAATCTCGCGTCTGTATTATGGTCAATATTAAACAGAACATTCTTAAGTTTGTTATTATAGATCACACTTATTTTTTTCATCACAATCATCAATATTGAGTTTTTCCACGTTTATGGTGTATATTGATGTAGAGTAAATTTATGATCCTTGGTACATCAACGTCTCTCAATCTATTTCTTAT